>NC_056729.1:843946575-844001575 GCF_019279795.1 Protopterus annectens
TATATATATATATATATATATATATATATATATATGTGTATATATATGTGTGTGTGTGTGTGTATACAGATATATATCTAGAGATATAAAAGAGAACAAAACAAATACATATATAACCACAGGCAGCATTAATGGGGGTGAGGGGGCCCAAGCAACATACGTCTAGTACGTATTGATATCCCCCACCACAAACAAACAGATCTGCCCTGCAATACAATACCAACTGTTGCAAATCCCATAACCAGGACATGACACAGCATAGGCACAAGATGTTAACAGTAATCCATCCAACCTGTATGATGTCAGGCTGGTATCAATAACATATCATGCAGTACAGTCTGGCTACCATAGGAAATGTACAATGTGGAAGCAATAAACATTCCTAAGATACCTATACACAGACAGATATATGCAGATACATATATATATATATATATATATATATATATATATATATATATAAAATGTAAATGTTTGTTTGTTCAAAATCTTAAATCGCCGAAAGTTCTTCACCGATTGCTTTGAAATTTTCACACAATGTTGCATTCAAATACGCGCATGTTTTTATATACCTACTATTATATAGATGTCACATGTTGCATTCGAATACGCACATGTTTTTATATACCTACTATGGATTCTATATATTTGTATACAAATATGCCATTTTATATGTTTTTGTTATAACTTTCTCCTTTTTCAGTGCAATCAATCTGCTTTAGTTCATCCAAATAATGCCTCGCAGAAGATCAAACTTAGGTCGTCGTACTCATGGAATGGAAGCAGTGCGATGAGTAATTGCGAATCAAACTGAGGAAGAACGGGCATCAGCGAACTAGCGAAACAGACAAAGAATGGCTCAAATCCGTGCCGAGGAAGCAGCAGAGCGATGTGCAGCCAGACTTGAGGATGCACAGTTGCAAGCATGGCGATCGCATTCTGCAGCTTCAGATCTGCTTCTTTCATCGGCACTATGACTGAAGTGTGTCCTTATTGCAAGGTTCTGAAATTTAATGGAGAAATGAAAGGAATGTGTTGTGCCGCCGGAAAAATTAAACTGCCTCAACTTGGAGAACCGCCAGAGCCATTAAAAACTTTGCTTGCCGGATATACCGCCAAATCAAAGCATTTCCTATCTAACATCAGGAAATACAACTCATGCTTCCAAATGACGTTGTTCGGAGCAGAAATCATAACAGCTCAATTCATGCCAACTTTCAAAGTAAAAGGACAAATTTATCATAAAGCCGGCTCCCTGCTTTCATTCCCAGATGGTCAAAATAAATTCCTAAAAATGTATTTCATCGGTGATGGCAATGATGAATTGAATGCACGCTGTGGAATTTCTACCGGAATACAAAGGTCCATCATTTCCCAACTGCAAGAGCTTCTTCACGAAAAAAACAATTTAGTGCATTTGTTCAAAACAGCAATTGACATGATGCCATCTGATACACACAAGATTGTTATTCATGCTGACAAAATGCCTGCTGGAGAACACGTGTGAAGATTCAATGCTCCAATTATAGACGAAGTGGCAATTGTTATAGTCGGAGATCAATTCTAACCTAGAGATATTGTTCTTCATCAGAGAAACGATCAATTGACAACAGTTGCAGAAACTCATCGATGCTACGATGCCCTGCAATATCCAATCATTTTTTGGGATGGTGCCGATGGATATCACTTCAACATTAAGATGATAAATCCAGTCAGTGGCGAAGAAACAAATATGAAATGCAGGGCACTGAACTATTATTCATACCGATTAATGATTCGAGAGAATGAAGACAATCACATTTTGAAATGCCGTCAATTGTTTCACCAATACATCATAGATATGAATGCAAAAATCGAAACAGAATGTTTGATATTCATCCGTTTGAATCAAACCAAGCTTCGCTCTGAAGAATACGTTCATTTGTGAGATGCAGTTGTAAATGACGGTAATACAACTAACGTTGGAAGACTTATGGTTTTGCCATCTTCATATACAGGAAGTCCACGTCATATGCATGAGTACACTCAAGATGCAATTGCGTATGTTCATCACTACGGGCGTCCAGAACTATTCATTACATTCACATGCAATCCAGCTTGGGACGATATACAACAGCTCTTACTTCCTGGGCAATCGCCGGTGGATAGGCATGACATCACAGCACGTGTTTTCAGACAGAAGCTGAAATCACTGATGGATTTCATGGTAGAACATGCTGGATGTACTCAGTGGAATGGCAAAAGAGAGGATTGCCACACGCACATATACTAATCTGGCTCTATAACAAAATCACTTCAAACAAAATTGACAATGTAATATGCACTGAAATACCCGATGCTGACATCGATAAGGATGTGCATCAAGTTGTGATGAAAAATATGATACATGGACCTTGCGGTACACTGAATCCAAATTCACCATGCATGACAAACGGAAAATGCTCTAAGCGATATCCTCAAGCATTAGTATCCAACAGAGTTACAGGAAATGATGGATATCCTTTATACAGAAGAAAATCAGCAGAAGATGGCGGTAAATTAGCAACCATACAAATGCAAAACCGTGACATCGAAGTAGATAACCGGTGGGTTGTTCCATATTCACCTTTGCTATCAAAAACATACAAAGCACACATAAACGTGGAATAATGTAACTCCATTAAATCGATCAAATACATTTGTAAGTACATGAATAAAGGCAGAGATACGGCAGTTTTTGGCATACAACTAGAAAGAAGTGATAGGAATGTGGTCATACATAAGCTGTATGGCGAATTCTTTCATTTCCCATACATGAACCAAGTCCAGCTGTTGTTCACTTACCAATACATCTAGAAAATGGACAACACATTTATTTCACAGCTGCAAATGTGCAACAAATAGCCCTGAATCCACTGGCTACAACGTTAACTGCTTTCTTCACGTTATGTCAAAATGATGCGTTTGCGGAAAACACTGCTGTATTCGGAAGTGCCTACGTATTACACATGGAATGCGAGTAGAAAATCATTTGAACAACGCAAACGAGGAGAGCGAGTTAACGGACAACCTGGCATATTCAAAGAAACTATGATAGGCAGACTGTACACCGTGCAACCCAATCAAGATGAATGCTTCTTTCTTCGCATGCTGTTGGTAAATGTGCCCGGTCCAATGTCTTTCCAACAATTGAGAATTGTCAATGGCGTTACACATGCCACTTTCCGCAATGCATGTCAAGCTCTGAATTTATTGGAAAATGACCGACACTGGGATGTATGCATTAATGATGCGTGCAATACGTCACATCCAAATCAAATTCATGCATTGTTTGCAATCATTTTGACCACCTGCTCTCCTTCATCTCCAACAGAGTTATGGGAGAAATATAAATCGCACATGGCTGAAGATATTTTCTGTCGAATACGCAAGGAAAATTCAAATATGAACATGGATTTCACAGCAGAAATCTACAACGAAGCGTTGATAATGATTGAAGATTTGTGCTTAGAAATCGCGAACAAAGTTCTCAATCAATTGGGAATGCCATCACCGAATCGATCTGCTGCTGCTTCGTTCGATGTAGAATTGCATTGTGAACAAAATTACAACACGGGCGATCTTTTGTCATATGTGCAATCAAATATTCCTAAGCTAACGCTTGAGCAAAAAGGCATTTACGATCAAATAATGCAAATTGTCAATTACGGGGTTGGAGAAATCTTCTTCTTAGATGCGCCAGGAGGAACTGGTAAAACGTTTCTAATTACATTGATTCTGGCAGCAATTCGATCCCAAAATGGCATAGCCTTAGCTCTTGTGTCATCCAGAATAGCTACGACATTGCTACCAGGTGGAAGAACTGCTCATTCCACTTTGAAATTGCCATTGAACATGCAATTCATTGAAACTCCCATGTGCAACATTTCCAAAGCATCTAGCATGGGAAAAGTATTGCAGAAATGCAAACTTATTGTTTGGGATGAATGCACAATGGCGCACAAAAAAATTGCTTGAGGCTCTTGATCGATCATTGCAAGATTTGCGTGGAAACATCAGACCATTTGGGAACACATTAATATTGCTTGCAGGAGATTTCAGGCAAACATTACCTGTACTTCCACGATCGACACCAGCGGATGAAATAAATGCTTGCTTGAAATACTCTACTTTGTGGTGACATGTAAAGACATTAAAATTAACTATAAATATGCATGTCTAGCTGCAAAACGATCGATCAGCTGAGATATTCTCACATCAATTGCTGGAAATTGGGAACGGAAAGGTGTCAGTTGATCTGACCTCAGGAAGAATTTCTTTGCCTCATAACTTCTGCAATTTAGTGACATCAGAAGAAGAATTGGTTGAAAAAGTATTTCCCAATATTCAAACCAATTATAGGAATCACGATTGGCTGACTGAACGAGCTATTTTTGTGGACAAGAACAAAGACGTCTACGAACTTAACATTATTATTCAGTCTAACATTCAAAGCGAGGCAGTCACATATAAGTCCGTCGACACTGTTGTGGAAGCAGATGAAGCGGTTAATTATCCAACAGAATTTTTGAATTCACTCGATCTGCCAGGGATGCCACCACACGTACTGCAAATCGACGTGCCAATTATCATGTTGCGAAATATCAACCAGCCAAAGCTTTGCAACGGCACGTGGCTTGCAGTAAAAAAATTAATGAGCAACGTCATAGAAGCAACAATCTTGACAGGGCCTTTCAAAGGTGGAGATGTCCTCATTCCTCGCATTCCTATGATTCCAACGGATATGCCATTTCAATTTAAGAGATTGCAATTCCCAGTTCGATTTTGCAATCACCATCAACAAAGCTCAGGGCCAATCTTTAGAATTGTGCGGTTTAGATCTATACACGGATTGCTTCTCACATTGACAATTATATGTTGCATGTTCTAGAGTCAGCAAACCAGACAATCTCTATATCTGCACAGACAATGGAACAACAAAAAATATTGTATACCCACAAGCATTGTGAAATTAAACATATTAGAAATGTGCACTTTCTCTTTTCTTTCTTTTCCATTTAACCAGACTGAGCCACAGCAATGCGTGGCCGGGTACAACTAGTATATATATATATATATATATATATATATATATATATATATATATATATATATATATACCTATATATATATAAATATATATGTATATATGTATATATATATATATATGTATATATATATATGTATATATATATATATATATATATATATATATATATATACATATATATGTATGTGTGTATATATGTATGTGTGTATATCTACCAACCTGGACCGACTCCCCAAATATACCTGCCATACTTCCTCATATTCCCATTTCCTACATCACAGACAAGAGCAATGTGGTCCCAACAAGGGGTTCACATGTGACATACCCATCCATGTTGCACACACTTACAGCTGTATATATCTGTGTTTATTGCTATGTGTGCTATTTCCTCGCACATAGCATGCATCACTGTGGTTGTAATATAGGGGACAGGTATTTACATACATACATATATATATGTGTGTGTGTGTGTGTGTGTGTGTGTGTGTGTGTGTGTGTGTGTGTGTGTGTGTGTGTGTGTGTGTGTGTGTGTGTGTGCGTGTGTGTAGATATATATCTTATGACATACATGTATATATGCCTCTACATCTGTACAGGTAGATCATACATATCTGACATGTCATATATGTAGTTTGTTGCTGCATAGTAGTAATAAACAGATGTGCATAGTTGGTAGTATTGTGGACTTGTGCTGTTGATGTACTGTAATGCTGCACCCACCCTGTAGCAATACCACAGCTGTGGCCACTGACACCACATCTTTCACACTCTTATGTAGGTCCATCTGGTATACCACCAAGGCAGCAGCCTGTAGCTGGTGAGTATGGTTTATGTTGATGCTTGCCAATACACTGGGCATGTAATGGCTATGGTATATTCCATGCACACATCTAACACACCTACCCATAATGCATGCTGTACATGTTCACGTATTGTTGCTGTTAAATGCACTGCATCACAGTGGTGACCATGATGGGGTATTGGAAGGGTATGTCAGACACCTGCAAGATAACCTACATCATGTCATTGTGAAATGTGTCCACAAGGATTAACATAATGGTGGGACACATGGCCTACAGTAGGGACATGTGTGAAACATCACCCTTATACAGTGCAACAACAGTGTGTATACCAGTATTACAATGGCAACTGTTACAGATCTACACTATGGCATAACGTATTACTGTGGTCCACATTATTAGCTGGGACTAGTCTGTAACACATGGTGTTCAGTGTATGTGACACTGCAAACTGACAACATTTGTAGGCCATACTTGTCAAGCAACTGCAAAAAAGGCTGAAGGTGGGGAGGGGGTGTCTGCATGGCACACCAGTGCACTGCAGCAAGGATCCTAAGGATGCTATGAATGGCTGTATCTGCGCACAGTCAGGTTCAGGAACTGTGGCAAATGTAACCCTACCCCCACAGCAATAGTGACGGCAGTGTGTGAACACCAAGGGATGTGCACATGAGTAGACCTTGCAATCATGCAGAGTGTGGGGACATGTGTAGGGCAGACTGACTATACACTGGCAAATGCAGATAGCCCATGCTAGTATACCCCTGCCAGGAATGTTTACTGCTGTAGTACACATAATAGGTGCAACAAACCATCATGATAAGGGTGTGCACACATATGCACACATGGAGTGTATGCCACTCGGTCAGCATTCACACACCTAACACATTTCGTAGACACTGCATGTGAATGTACAGGACATATGTCGCATATCAGGCCCATGTACTGTTAATATATGCATTGATGTGGTCCCATGGCAGGTAAAGGAAGGGTGCGTCATATCAATAAGGGTGTGTAAACTCCCCATAGCCACAGTATGGTCTGACAGTTGTCAGTGAAATAATATTGGATTGGCCATACATGGTCCGCTGATGTTGAGATCTGTACATCAGGCATTCACAAATGACATATGTGACATCTGTCCACATATCATCCCAGGTATGTGTTGCTGAAAAATATAGGGGTTGTGAGCATTAGAGCTGACATAACTGACACAGTACTACACATTCAGCAATGGGTTGTACACCTGTGAGGTTTGGTGCACAGTACATGGCAGGGTGCAGAACAGGTGCACAACAATACTGTGTACATAGGTGCAGTGGTTTTCAGGGGAAGGAGCATCACCTACTAACAAAGCCCATTCATCACACACATGTATACTGTTGCTAGCATGGATTGACTATAGCTGCACTGCATGCTGTTGTGTACCATATGTTATGCATGTTGACAGATGGGTAATGGGAGGACTCTGTGTACTATAGTTGCGCAACCTCACCTGTATGTGTGTGTGTGTGTGTGTGTGTGTGTGTGTGTGTGTGTGGTTAATTTGTCTGTAGGGTCACTCTAGTGAAGTGGAGGGAGGTTGATGCATGTAGGATGTGTGCGTGCATGTGTGTCTGTTTGTGTGGGTGTCCATGTATGCACATGTGTGATTGTGGGGTTTTTCATATGGCAGTACTTCCCTTTGGGATCGTGCAGTACATGGACATGGACTGACCCATGACACACAAGGAATACTTGTCTGATATGTAATCACAGGACAGCTGATAGTATAATAAGGTCTGTAGCATGGAACATGCATTGGGAGGGAAAGTACACACCAGGTGTACCTTTAATATTGCATTTTACAGAGAGGTCAATGACAACCCACATATGCAGCACTGCAGATGCATTGGGGAATTACTAGACAACACCAGGGACTGTGTCCATATATTACAATTGTCACATGATAGGTTGATTGATCCGCATATCTGGCATGTACTGTACAATACGTACACATGACACTCCAGTGTGTGACATTATGGAGTGAACGTAGTAGCCCTTCACATATAGTGGCCATGCTCACGATGCTCAAACATACACAGGGTGAACACTGAATGACAGCAGTGAGGCCATGTAAAACCTACTCCAGGCAGGTCAAGTAGGTAATGGAGTAAAAGGTCTTGGGTTGTGATTACTCATCTAGGAATTTAGAGGAATGATATGTTAATGAGTGGTATTAATGACTGTATGTTACCAAGTGTGATGCAGGATGGGGAACTTATGGGAATAAACATGGGACTGTCTGTAAAATCACAGACAGGTAGGTATTAAGGTGGAATGTGTGTGTGTGTGTGTGTGTGTGTGTGTGTGTGTGTGTGTGTGTGTGTGTGTGTGTGTGTGTGTGTGTGTGTGTGTGTGTGTACTGTTATGCAATGCTGTACAGGTCTTAAAGTGTGTTTCTTGTTTTCCCCCACAGGAGGCAAGGTAGGTCAGGGTCCATCCTGCATGCAGTCTGGTGTTGGTGTCCATACAGACAGCGAAGATGATAATAGTACTGTTGAGGCACAGGTGGGGTTGTCAGGGGTTGAAACAGCGCCATCATTTGACATCCCCCTCTTAGCCACCCCAACTCTGCACACAGTTTCAGTGCCTATACATACCCCATCACCAGTGGCCATAGCGGAGGGGCAGTTCGTGGTTGGTGGCAGTGCACAGAAGACTGTGGGATCCATGCTTACTTTGTCTGGTCAAAGCAGGCATAGCCAGATGTCCCCACACAGGCAAATGTCCTAGGGTGCTTGTGGCAGGGCCACTGGTCATCATGCTCCTGGCAGAAATGCCACAACTGGTACCACCAGGTGCATGTTCCAGGCTGTCATGGGGGCACAGGCACATATGGAACTTTACACCAGACAGGGTCTGAGGCTGCAGATGGCTGCTTTCACATCTGCAAGTGACAACTTCCATGAACTGTCTTGTGCCCTCCGTGCTCATACCGAGGTCATGGATAGAAGGTTTGGTGAGATGATGGGCCTTATCGACCGTGGTTTGTCCGTGCTTGAACATGTGGTGAGAGTGTGGTGACAGTTGCATGGATGTAGGCCAGAAACACCAACATCTGGTGGTCAACGTAGATGTGCTAGGACAACAAGGCACTCCTGTAGCGGCATTACCAGCCCCAACACTGCAGGGGGGCACTATCCACAACACACCACAGCAGGCCACAACCACATGTTCCACATGTTCCTGGCCAGTCCCAGGAGGGACCTGGTTCCAGCAGACATCTGTCATCATCAGGGGAGAGTAACACTTCGGGGCCTGCACCTGAATGTGCCCATGGAACCCCTGGCAGGCACAGTCTGCATGTCCATGGTTGGAGGTGGAGAACGTCTCACCCTGCCAGGTATGGTCTGCAGCTGTCCATAAACACCTGCATGCATACCCACACACTATACAAACACACCTAGTCCAACCCCATACCTACAAACACCACATCACCATGTCCACTTCAACTCATTACACCTCTCACCCACACACATGGTGTCAAACATTTGGCTCACCCTCAGCTTCTGGCAAACCAACAACACTCCATGTGCATATGATGATACCTGTGCCACATCCCTGTCATCCATAACATTGATGCAGGGATAGGCTAATATGGTTCTGATGCACACTGTAACTGTACTTCAGTGTACCAATGTACTGCAATGTAACATGTTGTCAGGAGTAATGCTTAATGCATACCTGTCAGGTAGTGTAGCCATCCAACAATGATGCATTTTAGCTGCTAGTAACACTGGTTGATTGTGGTCTCCATAATGTATGAGGATGGTCTGCAGTCATATTCCACAAGGGGTATAGCACTGTGGTGACACCATGGTTGTGACATATCCGGGGTACAATTGAACACATGTCACAGGTTTGTGTAACAGTTATTGCCTGTGCCACATGGACAGGTAACCCACTGGGACATATATAATCTGCAACCTGATGTAGACCCATCCACATACACGCACACTCTTACTTGGCAACACTGGGACTAGACCCCTACCTAGGTATATAGTGCTACTGAACTGTATGGCTTTCATTGCACACACCACACAGTGTTTAGGGTGAGGGGTGTTCCAGGTAACATGTTACATGCAGAACATCCCCAGACATGCACAGTATGGTAATGGGGGTGTAATGATTGTATATGGACAATACATAGTGTAACATACCATCATATACACATTAACAGACACATAAGAGGCAGACACACATCCAAGAGACCTGGGCCTGTCGGTGCTAACTAACTTGTCTGTGTGTCCAATATGTTACAGGTAGGCTGCAAACAACACATGCATAACTGGGCTGTATTGTGGTATCAGTTACCTGTATGGTTGATGGTGACAGTGGTCACCATAAAGTGGTACATGGGACATATACTGGGTGTACCATATTGTAATTACAGTGTGCACAGCACCCACATCCCTCAGTGGTTATTATACTCCAATGATGACACTCTAACATACCCACTATCACACATTGCCTATGACTGCGATACAACCCATTGTATAGCACAACAGTGGTACTACAGTAAAATGCATCTAATGCACATGCTACAGGCATAGCAGGGTGTTGCACTGCATGCATCACCTATAGGCAGCAACAACACTATCTGTACTACTTTGTGGCAATGTGTATTGTAATAGGAGTATGAGGCTTTGGAATGCTGTACCCTCCAGATATACAGACATGCATACATACACACACTTGCCAGATCTCAATGGGTATCCCATGCCTATCAACCCATTTGTACAACACTGTTGTGCTGGTACTGCAAGGCTCATGTAGCCGGTAGGGAGAGGAGCGTAACAGGATACATGTAATGTCTGATAAAGCAGCAGCCACAACTGACTATGGTAATGGGTGTTGCGGTGGTTGTGAAGGTCCTCATGGAATTCCCAACTACAGGTGTACTAACACACAGACACTGCTATACCCAGTAATGCACACGTACAGATGTGTCAGTACTGGGGTGCATCGCTGCAGGTGGTCATAGCTGTGTACCTGATGGGTTGTGTAGGGGATGTGTATACAGTGGAATCATGCCACCTGCCTTGTGCCAGCAGGCAATCTATCAACAGAAACCACTGTAGTGACCCTCAGGGTGAGAGTGACATGCATCAGCCAATCTTCTGGGTGCCTCCTGCACATGACCACTGAGGTGATCTAGTTGACATGTAAGCAACATGTATTACAAAACATGGTTATTGTCTGTAATGGAGAGCTGTACCCAAGCATGTTCTGTTGACTGTGGTAGTGTAGTGGAGGTACCCATGGCCTGTGGTACATACAGGGTGTTGTCTTCTATATGTGCCAGTTATTACACAGCTGGGCAGACATGTCAGTGTCAATCAAGCATAGGTTGCCTGTATGTATCCCAGCTGGATACCTGCCATCTGCACATCTGTACAGGGCCTGACATTCAGCAGCTTGGCAAGTAGCTATGCAGTAGGATGAATGTATCGACAGACGTTTGACAACAATCTGTATGACATTACTACATGTTGGAAGCCCTTACTAACATGAGCTGTACAGACGGTAGTCTACAGTTACATTCCATATGTCGGATTATTATCCAGTAGGGGATATATACTGTGACAATGCTCACACACCAGGAACACAACAGGGAGGCCTCAGAGTCCAGCTATGCCTGCAGGTGTGCGTGTTGCCAGTAATACATTTAGCACTCTACCTTTGCCTGGGAAAGGACTGTCAACAGTAGTACCACCATGATACATTACATCCAGTGTGACAGCACATACCCTGGGTTACTACCCCTGTATGTAACACATTCACATGGATAACAGTGCTGTACAGGTCTCATATATTTATTTGTGTGCCCCAGACATGACACTCACACCCCTTGCTACTGTAATGACAGCATATAGATGCACATATTGTACATGGAATTACATACACTTATTACAGGTGTCATTACCCTGCTATGTTATAACACTGGATGGTGAGAACTGGTTACTAGGGCTAAGCCATGCTTAGCAGGTGTCAGCATTGTTCCAATATAACAGCTAAGCAGATCTGCGCACTGGTAAGTGAAGCCTACACAGTGTAAGTGCCTATATGTTTAATGGTACCTTAGCACCGCTTAGCTTCGCACAAACTTGTGCAAACCTACTTAAAGCTGTTCAAAACTGCCTTAACCACTCTGTATTCAACAGCCTGTGTTCTGCCCAGCAACAAAATAAACAGCCCTTGCAGGTCTTGAACCCAGGACCCTGTACACTATACTCAAAACAGTTAACCACTATGCCATGACCACTATGAAGACAGCTGTTGTTTTTCCAATATATCTGTCAATACACATATTGATTAGTATAGAACAATTGCTTTTACTTCCACAATTGTGTAGTAATTGTTATTGATATTACTGTTGCATCACATATGTTGTTATATCATAATGTAGACATATTAGATACATACGGTGAAATACATCTGGGAAGGTATACGCAACCGTGATGTTTACACATGACAGGAATATGGATATATACATATATATATATATATATATATATATATATATATATATATATATGTTGATATATGTCTTTATGTACATACACATGTATATTCATACATATATCTGTCTATACATCTGTATAGTGCATCATATATATGGCCATGTGTAGATCTCTTTGTTCATATATATATATATATATATATATATATATATATATATATATATATATATATATATAGATGTACACACATGCTATGTGTACATATATACCTATTTATGTTGATATATATGCAGATATCTATAACTATATGTGCATACATATCTATTCAGATATACCTATTACTGTCACTATATATGTAGATATCCATAAGTATATGTGCATATCTATCTATATCTGTATATGTGTAGACATATATTGCTGTGTATATGTATATATTTGAGTGTTTATACATATATATATGTACATATATCTGTATCCATATATGTATGTCAATATATATATATGTGTATATATCTATATAGATATATGGATAAATATATATACATATATGTTCACCATATGTCTAGAACATGGAGTGGAGTCCTACTTCAGCACCAAAAGTCCCAACCTCTTAATGCAATGGGATGTCATGTATGTATTGCAGGTATATATGTAGACTGTTGCTACTGTAACAGGGGTTGTCTTAACAGACATGTTGTGTGTGGGAGGTCACATCTGCTTTTGACATGTGCGCCACTGGCTACTGACAGACATCCTAAGGACATCATAATACAGTACCACTGCTAACACAGTAATGATCCTGTGGACTACAGCAGAGATATGACCAATATATGTGGAGAGTCAGGCACTCTGTGTTCAGTCCAGAGGTGTACACATAGCCCCTTCATGTGAGACATGTGGCCCATGCCTTCCAATGTGGATAACAGCCATGTACATGGGTATATCACCTAAATACTGGACTACATATGCCCACACAGTTTATGCATGCACACACACCAGTCTGTCCTGACACATAATACCTGGTGGTGCAGGGGTCACATGGCCACATACTACCCAGTAGTTAGTGATGTACATCTGTACAGAATCCAACTGCTTTGTCAGAAATACACAACAGTTATGGTGGCCTGGCAGCAGTATATGTCATGGCTTAGTGGTACATCACTTTGTGTGCAGGGTCCTTGATTTGAGCCTTGCAAGAGCTGTTTATTTGTGTTAGGAGGGTGGCCTAATGGTTAAGGTATTTGACTTACAAACCCAAGGTGCAGGGTTTGAGTCTCACAAGGGATAACTGTCTGGGCTTAAATTGGCTTGCAAGGGCAGTTAGCCTAGTACTAACCTATGAACATGAGTCTTGCAAATAACTGGACATAACAGCACACTGGGTAATTACACTAGGCTGCTAGGCATGTCACAAAGCACTGTGCTACAGGCAGACTGCCACAACAGTGGACTATATTTTGTATGGGGGAATACACATGTACCTGTGATTATAGTGGGCTCTACATGCATGTCACAGCACAGAGTAACAGACAACTGTGAGGAAGCATATACCTACAACCAATATAAACACAGCCACCTTTGGTACACAAGCTTAATATGACATTATATGGACTGTTTGATAAACACCATCCTCATATGTGCCAATCACACACTAACCCTACATACGCCGGGTCATGGCACTGTGTGGTCTAATGGCTGTCTGTGGTATGGGACAAGTGTGTGTCTGGCCCTACAGACATGTGAGCCAATAGGGTACCATACACTGGAGCAGCATGTAACATCAGATAGAACAGGACCAACAACACTGGCATCTACTACTGTCTGTGCATTGCTTACTGTACTTATTTCCTTGTTTCACTTGAAAGAAAGTTACTGTTTGTCGTTTTTGCATTTAGTTACTTCTAACACATTGCACTCAAGTTACCTGGCACTTGCTCACTAAAGCAATTATATAAGTCAGCACTAAAAATTAAAAGCACTACACCCTCACTCCCCACTGGCCCTTGTTTTCAATTAAGGATTTCCCAATATTATTCTAGCATGTCCAAAGGTCAGTTGTCAATCTCCTCTCCGGTCCAGCTGGTGAATCTGGGAATCTTGAGGCAATGTTATAACTGCCTCATGTGCACAGACAACCCTCTCCTCCTCCCACATAACACAAATACTTGGGAGAGATGCAGCTATTTAGCCAAACTGGAGGCTGAGCTCTCTCAACTCAGGACTGGCAAGACCAGACAGGAGGAGAAGGCAACTACACACACCACAAGACCAGCCTCACATAATGCTACCACTCCACTGAATCAAACACATAAACACACAAAGACATACTGGAGGCTCTGAGTAAAATTTACCTAAACAGCAGAGGCCTCCAAAGCAGACACCCAAACAACTGCTACCTCAAGACACCCCACAAGCAACACATAAACCACAAAAGCAGTGTGCAAAGCAGTCACAGCCCTTAAGGCCAAATACAACACCAAACATACTTGTCATAGGTGACTCCATAGTCAGACACACTGACATCCCACTCACCAGGCTGAACAAGGAGAGGGTCACAGTAAGCTGCCTATCGGGCACTAGAATCCGCCACATAACACAAGCACTCGGGTCACTCCACAGCAAGTACAAATATGACACAGTCATTGTCCATGCTGGTGTGAATGACCTGAGACGTACCTCCCTGGACTACATGAAAAGAGACATAGAGGAGCTCTCTGATTATGTAGCCCAGGCAGGTATGACCCTAACCCTGAGCAGTATCCTTCCTTCACCAAGAATGATGCCACAATATAGAGACAAGATGATCAGCTTTAACAATTGGCTTAATGTCTGGTGTCATTCAAAGGGGATCCAGTGTCTGTCTGCCTGGGATGACATGCTTGACAAGCCACGCTGCTTAAGGGACGGCTTGCACCTGTCACCCTGGGATTCCGGATATTGGGTAAGGCTCTTGCCACCCCATAGTGCCTTTTTAGGCAAGGCTCAAATTCTAAACCTACCACCCTAGAAAACAAAAATGGGAAGAAACTGAGGGTAATGCTGCTCAATGCCAGAAGTCTAAATCTCAAAATGCATGCACTCGAGGCCCTTCTCAGTATGGAGAACATCGATGTCTGTGCTGTAACTGAAACCTGGTTCAAGGCTCCTGAGAGCACCCCGGCACTATTAGGTTTTACCTCATATCATGCGTTCCGGCCCCAAAACCCGGACCACACCACAAAAGGAGGGGGTATATCCATATTCATAAAGGATACCCACATCTCCAGGTTGGTGGCAACGCACGAAGCTTCGGAAACCATCCAGGTGCAACTAACCATAGGCAAAACTGCTCTACAAATTGTAGCATGCTACAGGCCACCCTCTCAAACTCAGGAACCCCACACAGCCTTCCTGAAGTCACTGGAGGGTATAAATGTATCTCCAAACACCATCATATTGGGTGACTTCAACTACCCGAATATAGACTGGGAACATTACTCAAGCCCTAACTTTCTAGCCCAATGGTTCCTGGAGTTCATAAATTCAAATGCCATGGAACAGCTAGTCACTGTTCCCACGAGAGGAGAAAATATACTAGATCTCATTGTCACAAACATGGGGACAAAATGCTCCACACCGGAAGTATATCCCTCATTGGTGAGATCTGACCATAAACTAATCTCACTGGAAATCCACATCCGCCCCCACCCAAAACAAAAAGACCATAGTGAAGAACTTCTCTAAAGCAAACTTCACACTACTCAAGACTGGTGTGGTATCCTTCAAGGCCCCTGAGCCAGAGGAAACCACAACCCAAGCTGCGGAAGCCCTTACAAATGCCTTCTATGAACACCTCCAGGACTGCATGGATCAGGCAATCCCAAATAAAACCAAGACTCTTTCCACAAAGGGCAAACGTCCAGTCTGGTGGACCCCAGCCATTAACAAACTTTACAATAAGAGGAGAAAGCTATTACATGATAGAACAAAATCCATAAAAGGGAAGTCACCCCTGATCATTATTAGTAAAAAATACGAGCACTCATAAAATCAACTAAGGCCAATTTTGAGAGAAAAATTGCCATGGATTCAAAGGACAATCATAAGGCCTTTTTCAGCTATGTTAGGAACCTGGGTGGAAACTCCCAGATATGCTCAGAATTAGTCCAAAATGATACAAAAATCACTGAACCCACAGACATTGCCAACATACTGGCAGACAGGTTCAGTGCAAACTTCACCCTCTCCCCTAAAGGAGAGATAACTATCCCAGCCGAGTGTAGCCTCCCGGACATCTCAAATGCAGGTGAAAGCTGCTCTCTATAAAGCTAAAACACAGCATCAATGGGACCAGATGGTGTCCCCAGCTGTGTGCTACACGAGCTAAATGAGGAATTAAACCCACATAAGGCAGCTGTTTAATCTCAGCCTTACCACAGGATACGTGCCCAAGGAGTGGCGACGGCAACTGTGGTCCCACTCCACAAAGGCGGCCTCACGGACCCTGGTAATTACCGCCATAAGCTTAACAAGTCTAGTCTGCAAAGCTATGGAGAGGATCATAATGGAGCTCATAAACAAAGATATAGGGGACTTGCAGACATTGGACCCGACCCAGTTTGGCTTTGTCAAGGGAAGATCATGCCTTTTGAACTTGGTCGACTTCTTCAAACAGTCACCAAGGCCATTGATGGGGAAAGGCAGTCCATACAGCCTACCTTGACCTTGCAAAGGCTTTACACAATACCCCACTCGGGTATTGTAGAAAAACTTACCAGCTTAAATGTAAACCCATATGTCACAAGATGGGTTGCAAACTGGCTTAAGGACAGAACCCACAGGGTTAGAGTTGCTGGCGCTGTGTCAGACTCCAAGCCGGTCACAAGTGGTGTCCCACAGGGCTCGGTCCTTGGCCCCTATTGTTTGGCATCTACTTCTCAGAAGTACAGGCCAACATGGGAGGACTTTGGCTGACAAAGTTTGCAGGCGACTGCAAACTGGGCGCCATAGTGGAAAGTGCATCGGACACGGATATCCTTCAGAAGGGACTCACGGAAACAGATAGCTGGTGCCAGAGCCATGGCCTGAAGTTAAACGACAAAAATGTATAGTCATACCCTTCGGGAAAACAAGGTAACCCCAAGCTACCATATAGGTGGCAATCCACTAAGCACAGAAGAGGTTATCAGGGACCTGGGGACCCAGGTTGACAGTGGCCTTTCTTTTGACACTCACATTGCTAAAGTGGTTAGAAAGACCTTCTACATTGCCCACCTGATCATGAAGGGATTCACATCCAGATATAGTGAAGTCATTGTTCCCCTGTACTCTTCACTTATCAGACCAATGATCCAGAAGTATGCCCTATTCGGAATGTAACTCACCCGACATCTGCAGCAATTGGAGAGACCCCAAAGTTCCTCACCAAAAGGATAAGGACTCCAAAATCTGTCATATGCTGCCAGATTGAAGAAACTCCAGCTCTATTCAGTCGCATACCGTCTGCTCAGAGGTGACATGTGCCTGACATACAAGGCCATGTCCAACCGAATTAATGGACATGCTCCACCTCAAAAATCCAAATCCACCAAAACCACTAGAGCAAGCGACTTAAACCTTAGCACGGATATAAATAGGACGTGCTGGAGGGATAGATTTATCACTCAGAGACTCCCTATGCTGTGGAATAAAATCCCGGTCCATGTGAGGCAGAGCACCTCGCTGACTCTGTTCAAGAGAAATCTAGACCTGTGGATGGGAGATCGTAGGTTTACCCCGGGAATCATCTCTGTGTCACTGCTGGACAGAGGCACAACAAACTAATGGGCACAGTATTTTTTCATATAAGGGGTGGCGTAAGCCACAAAAATTTGGGCTAGGCTTATAAATGCCTTAGGGCAGATAGCCTAGTATAAACCTATGAACCTATGCACAGCCCAAGGTACGTATGTGCAATACACATACTTCAATCACCCTTAAATACACAGACCCCAGTACTGTACACACAACCAGAGAATGGCCAAATTATGTCCTCAGAAACAACCCCTATTATACATAACATGTCTAGCAGTCTGATATCTAACTGGCTTGTTTTCATGTATAATGTCAATAAATAATGGTGTACAGAACATATGCACCTCTTACTGCATTACATATGTACAAAGGTTGACAGACTTGTGGCTGGTGCTATGAACACTGCCCCACTATTGGCATGTTGCTGTGATAACCTCATACATTTACTGTCGTACTAGGGTTTGTTGTGACATATGTCCTATGAGGGATATGAAGTCAGTAACTCTCATGGCTGTCACCATGTACTGACTGCAATCCTAACACTATGCTTCTGCAGTTCTCAGATAGGTGTTTTGTGAGTAACACAAGAAACAAAAGTCTTCACACACTGCCCAGTCTGCAGATGACCCTTCAGATGGGAGTTTCCTCAAAAACATAGCACTGTCATGACAGGTATTAAAACATGCAGACCAGCCATATCCACACACACCCTGTTAAACCAACATTACTCCAAATGCAGAATAGCAACACTTACGTTCTGTAGTCATGTCAGGCACTTCCCCCTCCTGTCTTTTGGCCTGTTTCCACAGTGTATGTTGTTAGAGATAAATCCTAAAACCATCTGTGATGTTGTTTGCCAAACACCAGATCTAGGTCCTGCACACAGTGAATGAAAAGACCTAACACCAACATGATGTTCCTAGATACTGGAGTGTGTTTCCATGGAATTGGCTATGGGAATATTACCACAGCTGTTCCACATGCAATCAGATAGAGGAGGACTGCAATTCATGCAGAGGCCATCAGCTGATCATGAGCATCACTTACAAAATAGAAGCTGCTGCCTAAGCAAAGTAGGTGTACTTCTCCACTTCCACCAGAGAGGGAGTGAGAGAACCAGAAAGTGACAAAGTAAGTCAGGAAGGGGGTGGGAGAGTAAAACCTAAGCATGTTTGAGTCACACACCTGTCAGTAAAGGGTTTTAAACCCCTGAGTGACTATGTACTCCTATCACATGTCTATGTAGTTATTGCATGCACCACATAGCTTACATGTTGAGGAGCTGTCCAAACATATATGTGGTGGTTAGTGACATCTGCAACAGTGATATAGTAGCGATCCGGTAGTTGTAGTACACATGCCTGTCCACATGAACAGGTGTCAGTGTCAACACAGCCACACTCTCTCAAGGACTCACACACATTGACACAATTGGAAGGGTCAGGAATACACTTCTTACCTAGTTTGCCACAATACAGTAATGCACATGTATCACATGCACCACAGGGGTTATCCGGAGGTTATATGGGCAAGGGTATGTGAATTTGTCTGACATCAGACAGCATGCTTTAGTATGCCAATGGGAGTTGTAGTGAGTGTGAATGTGGTCAAAAGCATCATACATCAAACACACACAGGGTGCCAGTACTGGCATGCATGGGGGCATTGCTTCATGGGTGTGCAGGGGTTGACTGTGCCAGAAGGCTATACAAGGCTAGGTGAAGGGTATACTGTGGCATCAGAGCACATGACAGTGGTCTGCAGTGTGGCTCAGGGGAGTAGTGTCTGGATTGGCCCACACAGGTGGGTATTGTATTCAATATCCAGTCACCTGGGTTACTGTTGTGTGTGGCCAGTGGTGTACAATGCTTGCCATGTATGTGTTCTTTCGTCCATGACATGGACGGTGTCTGGGATGTGCACACATCCCACAAGCATGTACAGTGGCAAGTGGAACTGTACCTGAGGTGTCTGGCCCATGTGTACGCAGATTATCATCAGATGTGCCAGTCTTGGCCTCATGTGGCAGGAACTGGTAATGGACAGCAGGTTGACCCTGCACCTACATTGCTAGCATGATACAGGTATTCCCTGGTGACAGTGGCATCTGTCTATACAGGGCAAATGTTTAAGGCATGGTATGTCTTTTGTGGGTCACATTTTATGGCATCACAGGTGTTGCAGGTGTCCAGTAGGGAATATAGTGAAGGTACACTGTCTGCAAGTACGTGCCTATTGTACTGGTGAACATGGAGCTATGCCCTCTGAAGTCTACTACAATCACACCATGGTTACTATCTGTGGGCAATATGCAGGGTACTACCTACATAGCGGTTATTGTCTAGGTCAAGTGTGTTTGCGTATGAGACACGGGTTGAGAGTAATCTCTGGGTAATACAAGGGTTGCTTATTTTGTTTGCCAGGCCTTGATGTCACATGGTGGGGTATGGATTGGCACCCCAGCCTCTCGGCTATCTCACATCTGTCATCCTTGTAAGGTGGACATTGTGACATATAATCGGGCCACCATACAAGAAATTTGCAAAACCCGCTCCACAATGAATCCAATTGTTATGTACTCACAGCCACCTCCACACAGGATATGAATGACAAACACAAAGACACACACACACACACACACACACACACACACACACACACACACACACACACACACACACACACACACACACACTTGCCATGTCTGGAATTAGAACTCCTACTTTACTAGTTTATCAGACTACAGCATTACGCAGTTTTAGGACACGCTATTGAGATTACTGGATTACTCCTTCCCCAAAGGTGTATTTCAATGGGAATGACATCAGCAGGCTTACCAAAGAAGGTCAATGGAGGTTGTAGTGAATGGCCTCAAAAGCATTGCATCCTACACAGATATTGAAACACACACACAAGCATCCACAATTGCCATGTCTGGGAATAGAACCCCTACCAAACTACTATATCACACTGTTATAGGCCACGCCACAGAAATTACTGAAGTACTCCTTCTCCAAAAGTGTATTTCACTGGGAATGACATCAGCAGGCTTGCCAAAGTAGGTCAATGGAGGTTGTAGTGATTGTGAATGGCCTCAAAAGCATTGCACCCTACACAGACAAAGAAACACACACACAAACATCCACACTTGCCATGTCTGGGAATAGAACGCCTACCAAACTACTACATTACACTACAGCATTACGCTGTTATAGGACACACCATGGAAATTACTGGAGTACTCCTTTCCCAAATGTGTATATCACTGGGAATTACATCAGCAGGCTTGCCAAATTAGGTCATTGGAGGGTGTATTGACTGTGAATGGCCTCAAATGTATTGCACCCTACACAGACAAAGAAACACACACACAAACAAACATCCACACTTGCCATGTCTGGGAATAGAACCCCTACCAAACAACTATATCACACTACAGCATTATGCTGTTATAGGATGCACCATGGAGATTACTGGGCTATTCATTTCTCAAAGGTGTATTTCAAAGTGAATGACATCAGCAGGCTTGCCAAAGTAGGGAATTTGAATTATAGTGAGTGTGACTAGCCTAAAAAACATTGCTCCTTAGACAGACAGAGACAAACACACACACACACACACACACACACACACACACACACACACACACACACACACACACACACACACACACACACACACACACACACACACACACACACACAATTGCCATGTCTGAGACTAGAACTCCTACCTAACTAGTTTATCACACTACAGCATTACACACTTATAGGATGCACCATGAAGATTACTGGATTATTCATTTCCAAAAGGTTTATTACAAGGTGAATGACATCAGCAGGCTTGCCAAAGAAGGACATTTGAATTGTAGTGAGTGTGACTAGCCTAAAAAGCATTGCTCTCTACGCAGACAGAGACACACACACATACACACTTGCCATGTCTGGGATTAGAACTTCTACCTAACTAGTTTATCACACTACAGCATCACACAGTTACAGGCCACACCATGGAGATTACTGGGCTACTCCTTTCCCAAAGGTGTATTTCAAAGTGATTGACATCAGCAGGCTTGCCAAAGTAGGGAATTTGAATTGTACTGAGTGTGACTAGCCTAAAAAGCATTGCTCCTTAGACAGACAGAGACAAACACACACACACAATTGCCATGTCTGAGACTAGAACTCCTACCTAACTAGTTTATCACACTACAGCATTACACAATTATAGGATGCACTATGGAGATTACTGGATTATTCATTTCCCAAAGGTGTATTTCAAAGTGAATGACATCAGCAGGCTTGCCAAAGTAGGGCATATGAATTGTAGTGAGTGTGGCTAACCTAAAAATCATTGCTCCCTACACAGACAAAGACACACACACACATAAACGGTTGCCATGTCTGGGATTATAACTTCTACCTAGCTAGTTTATCACACTACAGCATTATGCAGTTATAGGACGTGCCAGAGAGATTAGTGGGCTACTCCTTTCCCAAAGCTGTATTTCAAAGTGAATGACATCAGCAGGCTTGCCAAAGAAGGGCATTTGAATTGTAGTGAGTGTGACTAGCCTAAAAATCATTGCTCCCTACACAGACAGAAACACACACACACACACACACACACACACACACACACACACACACACACACACACACACACACACACACACACACACACACATATACAGTTGCCATGTCTGGGTTAGAATTCCTACCAAACTAGTTTATCACACTACTGCATTATGCAGTTATAGGATACACCACAAAGATTACTGGGCTACTCCTTTTCCAAAGGTGTATTTCAAAGTGAATGACATCAGCAGGTTTTCCATAGAACGGCTATGGGGGGGGCAGTGTGTGTGTGCATGGGCCATAACCCATTCATCTAGAGGTAGACACACCACAGTCAGGCACATGCAGGTTTATATTTCGCAGGTATGTGTATACAACTGCTAGATGACTACTGCCTTGTACAGTCATGTTGCACAGCTAGGATTAGCACCATGGAGTCTTTAATGCTGAGGGATGCCAGTGGCTAATTTCTACAGTGAGTGACATTTACACATCATGTGGTTGTAGTCATTTGGCTGTGTACTGGGTGGGGCAGGCCTCATGACTGAAGCCTCTTTGTCACTGTCACTCTCTTCCACACATCTATGTATGTGTACTTTTGGCATATTATAGTGTGTTGTCCTTGGATATATGTGTGTATTCCTATCCAATGTGTGTGCAAAGCATGACTGGTGCATACTGAGGAGTGCATGCACTAACATCTGCAACTGTCAGATATGTATGGTCCACTGTTGTTAGCAGGCATGGGCTTCATTTGTTTACATGTGTGAGCATGCCCAGTATGCCCTTCTGTATTGAATGTGTGGCTCCATTCCAGGTAGTCTGTACTCCAGTGCAGACCTTTGTGTTCTATACCTACATCTAGCAAACTGTTTCTGCAGGATTTCTGTAGATCAGTTGGCAATATGGGGTCAAACTGTGCAAGGGATAGTGTGTACTGTAGGTGATTGTGTCTGTGCTGCTTCTGCTACATGGTACTGGTGTTAGCAGAGATATTCAGACATGTACTGTGTTATACACTGTGATGTTTTATGCCCTCAATTACTGTCAGGTGGACATTTCTGCTTGCAGTGATGTCCTAGGGAACACAGGGTGAATGCAGCTGTGTCCAGTATTGTGGTCAAATGCCTGCATATTCATGGGAAGTTATGCCATTCTGGAGGGGGGAGCTGCAGACACTTGCTGCTGGGTCTGTGTATCCAGTTTAGCACCTTGGTACAGTGATGAGAGAGGATCCCATACTTGTACATCCATTGATGTGACAGTATGGCCTTATCTTGCTGTGGCAATATCTCACAGCTGTACAGATTCACACAGGTTATCCAGAGGCAGGGTCATAAGTCAGGACATTACCCCTATTGTGGTGTACCGGCAGGTTTGTAACCACCCATTTTTGTTTGCCACCAGGGATAGTATGTGCACACAGCTGTGTGTTGGACTTTGCACATTCCATGCTGCCCATGCTCCCACCCCCCCCCCCGTTATTCTATCCTCTTCCATACTTTATACATACATTCTATGATACTTTCCCTATAGTTATCACCTCATCACAGCTGTGTTTTGGTGTTGGTCCACAGTTCATACAGTGGGACATGGCGGAAACTTTACTGTGGTTTGTCCACATGGCTTTGCATATGGCTTATGTGGTGTGTGTTATTTTGTTATTTGGGTGTCCATGACATAACATACATTGGCAGTATGGGTGAGATGCAGGCCTTTGGCAGAGGCCTGTAAGCCATTTGGTGGTGATGCAGGCCAGCTGTAGCAGGCTGTTGCATTCTGTCAGTCCTACAGTCCCAGACTGCCATACAGTATATTCCCCTGGGGTGACAGGGTAGGTGTGCTAGGTGTTCATGCCAATACTTTCTATCAGTATTGATCAAGTGGTGTGGATGCTGGCAGGGTGCTGCTTACAGCTAGGGACATACCTGCATGGGACACCTGCACTGCATGTTGCATTCTTTTGCTATTGTCATACACAGGTCAGTGTCATATTCTACCCATTCCGCACAGCAGGGATAAGACTGGAGAGGTACCTGTGGGTGGTGTTTGGGTGAGCTGGGTGCATGTGAGCTATGTACACTACTTGCATCTGACTCACAGATATGCATGGGGCATTCCAGTTATGCTGGCTTGCGCAGAGACATCAGCCATTTCCCAATACATCAGTCCTATCACCTTTGTGATCTGCAAGTGTTTGGTGAGACACATCAGTATTCCCTACTACAAGCCCAGATAATGTGATGCATACCTGTATGTCCAATTCTAAGGGTGTGTCCATTCCATGGTTACACATTATATACTGTATGTCTGGGGTACTTTTCCCTGAGTACTGCTTGCATATCTAGCCCAACAGTCATGCCATGTCCATCTTTCAGATGGTGACACATATTACCGCCATACATTTACAATGGCTTACTGCTAGCATGTGTTATACTGGGGACCATTGTCTTTGGCACTGCAGTTGTGAGGACTTGGCCCTGTCATTGGCATTAGTGGGCAATGGCCACCAGATCTAGCCTCAACATGCATACATACTGACCACTCTCACACAATATAAAACACACACCAACCTAACACATGCATACCTGCATATTGTACAAATGCTACAATCTATCCTGCTATTTTGGCCACCTCAGGTAATCTGTGCTCCACTGGTATTATACCTATACATACATGTTACTACATGTCTACATCGGATTGTAGGGGGGCACACCTGACTGTTAATACATTTCTACATAGGATTGAAGGGGCACAACTGACTGTTACAACGTGTCTACATCAGATTGGGGGGCACACCAGACTGTTAACTTCATTTCTAAATAGGATTGGGGGGCACAACTGACTGTTTCTACATTTCTACATAGGATTGCGGGGGGGCACACCTGACTGTTACTACATTTCTACTTAGGATTGGGGGGCACACCTGACTGTTTCTATATCTCTACCTAGGATTGGGGGGCACGTCTGACTGTTACTAAATTTCTACTTAGGATTGGGGGGGCCCACCTGACTGTTACAAGGTGTCTACATCAGATTGGGGGGGCACCAGACTGTTACTACATTTCTACATAGGATTGGTTGTGGAGAACACCTGACTGTTTCTACATTTCTACATAGGATTGGGAAGGCACACCCAACTGTTTCTACATTTCTACACAGGATTGGGGGGGGGGCACACCTGACTGTTTCTACATTTCTACAGGATTGGGGGAGGGGGTACACCTGACTGTTTCTACATTTCTACACAGGATTGGGGGAGGGGGCACACCTGACTGCTTCTACATTTCTACATAGGATTGGGGGGACACACCTGACACTTGTACACATTTGCTATGACTGTACTGGTATGCCAGGTACTTCATTTCATTCTGTATTCTAACCTTTCATGTTGACTAGATGCATATCAGTGTACTACAGCTCTTATGTTTGATTGATCTACATATCAGTTTCTGACTTCCTACCCTTCAGAACTAACATCACACTGCCTGACCTGATGTAGTCTGTCTGTGTAGGCCTGGTGGGAGGTTACCCATAGGCATCATTCGGAGCCCTTAGCACAGCCTTTGTTTGTGTTTGTCTACACCTGTCCTGCTGGCTGAGACTGTTGTTAGGTATGTGAACCTCCCGGTCTGGCATGTGTGTGTCATATGGACACACATGTGGTCCAGCACATTTCCTGTAGCGGATTTGGTCTCCATGTGTAGTACTGGCTATTATGGTGACACCAGTATTTCTTACAGATCTCATGCTGCCACTATAGGTGTCTACTATCTGCTGGAATCCCATTCAGCCACCTGATTCCCTTGCATGCTCACATCCATACCATAGATACAAGTAACAACACATACTACTCCATTCAGCAATTGGTAAGGAGAGTGACTTACCTTGTAGGTGTGTCAGTATTGAGGATAGTGCTGGAGGGCTACCTATGTCAGATGCACATAGTATACTCCCTATTCATGGTTGAGCACAGGTAGTGTCATGTTTGGCATCCCTTTTACTGTATGTGCGAGTCAGAGAGAGGTGCCATTGACTGGATCCATACTGTGTCAGTGTATGTGCTATGCGTTGCCTCTTTGCCAAGGCCAGGGCATACTGGGCACACCTTCATCTGCCAACTGAGCAAAGCTCAGGTTGTTCCTCCACTGGGTCTCTCTGTGCCTGTGCAGGCCTTGGCATTGGTGGGGGGCTGTGTTGCCCTGCCCCAGGCTGTTCCTGCTGCAGCTGTTTCCGCAGGATCCTATTGTGTAGCATGGCACATATGATGACAATTTGAGTACATGTAGCTGGTGAGTACTGCAAGGCTCCACTGGATGTGTCCAGGCACTAGAACCGTGACTTGAGCATTCCAAACACATGCTCTATTATAATTCTGGTCTGTGCTTGTGCCTCATTATGGAGTACATGTTCGGGTGTGTGTGCATTTCTGATGGGTGTCATCAGCCATGGCTCCAGTGTGTAACCAGCATCCTCACTAGGTGACCGTAAGGGATGTCCTCACTGGCAAATCTCTGGTACAGCTGCGTCAGATGCCAGATGTGGGAATCGTGATAGCTTCCAGGGCAGTCAGCACACACATTCATTATAATGCCCTGGGCATCACATACAACCTGGCAGTTGATGGAGGTGTAGTCCTTGCGGTTGATGTAGACCCTACCCCACTCACCTGGCGGTGCTTTGATGCATATGTGCATGCAGTCTATAGCACCCACTACCTCAGGGTATTCTGCTATTTGGTGGAAGAGACACATATTGCTGGCCAGCACCTCACGGGTGTTGAAATATATGTGCCCACCGGCATGTGCTGACATGGCATCCAGGAACTGGTGGTATACCCTGGATGCTGATGCCTGTGAGATCCACATGATATCCCCAGTTGGCCTTTGGGAGGTACCTGTGGCTAGTATTCCTAGGCCTACACATACCTTGGTATGCACTGGGATGGGTTCCCCTATGTTAGTTCTATGTGTCAGGTGTGGCTGGCACAGCTCAACAATTTGCTGTAGGAGGTCCCTGTCCACCCTATAGTGCTCCACTATCTCCAGCTCATGTAGTCCCTGGTAGGTTACCCTGGGTCTGTAAACCCTTCTCCGTCTCCTCACTGTGGGTTAGTTGACAGCATTCTCATTCTCACCACCCTCAGCCTCTTCCACATGTTGATGTCTAATGGCTGCTGCAGCCCCTATCATTTTGTTGTTTTTGTTTGTTAAAATTTCCCAGCTTGTATACACCAGTGCTGTAGAGTATGTGGGAAAATACAGAGGGAAATTTGTTTGCATAGTTTATAGTAGTGGTCTGGGCTGGGATGGTCTGCTGCCTGTGTAATTGGCTGTATCTGATACAGTTCACCTGCCAGCTATGCTAGTTCACCCTGATTACCTTCCTACTGCTGTTTTCCCTTCCCATTGCCTTCCTGTTTAAGCCTGGGGGATCGCCGCACAAACACAGTGCTCAAATGTGCGCAGAGCTGATATTTCCTGGTTTACTTTTTTTTTTCCCTTTAAAACCCGGTGGGTGGTGCGCACACTCACATAGGCAATGTAAAGAGTGCTGGGCAGCCTCAGACAACCTCCCTTGCTTAGCTCTGCTAAGCTAAGGGCAAACCTCATCACAGGGCTCCAATCTGCTTACAGTATGCCTGACACACACCACTATGATATCAGCTAACTCCTAGGCTTGCACTAAGCCATTCCTGCTCTGACAGTGTTGGGTGCTGACTAGCATTGAGGGGAAATCTGGGATTCAGTATCGTTCCCCTCATTTGCATAGGATTGCCTGCTGATGCATAGTTACAGGTCCTAGACTGAGCTTCCCTCCTTAGCAACCACTATTCACGGGCCATGTTGTCTTCTGCCTACCATTGAGTATACTGGCAAAATAGTGATTTAGGTTAGAAAGCTTATTTTATTTATTTATTTTTTTCGCCCGATCCCATTTGCGCGCTGCTGCCCTATGCTTAAACAGCCGAAATCGGCTAAAATTTTTTTTTTTCTTTTTGCAACTGTTTTCCATGCCAGTGGCCATATATTTGGCCATTGACATGCTTTCAACATAATATACACACTTTATTTGGAGCTGTCATGTCTCCATTGTGTAGTTTGCAGAAATGTATTCGGTTACTAACCAAGTACATTTCTGCAGATTACACTAGTCCTGCATGGCCGGCTGCCAGCTTTCTGGATCACAAATTCACCTCATTTGCATGGATTTCACCTGCAAATGGGGTAATTTGCATACAGGAGCTGAGTCTGTGCAGGAGCAGTGCAGGAGCACTTGTGCACATAGGTTCATAGGTTCATTGGTTCATACTAGGTTATCTGCCCTAGGGCATTTATAAGCCTAGCCAGAGTGTGTTTGGCTTTCGCCCCCCATTTTAAACTAATTTTGCTATGCCATTTTTCGAGGTTAGTATACTGTGCCTCTGTCTAACAGTGGCACAGAAGTGATACCCGGGGTAAACCTACGATCTCCCATCCACTCACCAAGATTCCTCTTGAAGAGAGTCAATGTGGGACTCTGCCTAACCTGGACTGGGATTTTATTCCAGAATGAAGGGAGCCTCTGGGTTATGAATCTGTCCCTCCAGCATGTCCTATTTATTTCAGTGCTGAGGTTCAAGTCTCTCTAGCGCATAGCTCGATGGGATTTGGATTTTCTGAGGTGCAGCATGTCCATTAATTCTGGGTTGGACATGGCTTTATGCATCAGGCACAGATCGCCTCTGAGCAGGCGGTATGCCACTGAGTAGAGCTAGAGTTTCTTTAACTGGGCAGCATATGGCATCTGTTTGAGCCCTTTGATCCTCTTGGTGAGGTACTTTTGGGGTCTTTCCAGTTGCTGCAAGTGTCTGGTAAGGTGCATCCCAAAAGGGGAATTGTACTCAATTATGGGCCTGATGAGGGATGAGTAAAGAGGCACGATGACCTCCCCTGATCTAGATGTGAATCCCTTCATGATTAGGTGGGCTATATAAAATGTTTTTCTAACCACTTTGGCCACGTGGTTGTCAAATTGCTATCAACTTGGGTCCCCAGGTCCCTAATTATTTCTTCTGTACTTAATGGATTACCACCTATGTGGTAATTTGTGGGCACTTTGTTTTTGCCAAAGGGGATGACTATACACTTTTTGGCGTTTAGCTTGAGGCCATGGCTCTGGCACCAGTTGTCTGTTTCTATGAGGCCCTTTTGGAGGATGCTTGTGTCGGCTGGAGAGTCAGTTATGGTGCCCAGTTTGCAGTAATCTGCGAACTTGGTCAGCCACAGTCCTTCCGTGTTGGCCTGTACCTCCGAGAAATATATACCAAACAAGAAAGGTCCCAGGACTGAGCCTTGTGGGATGCCACTTGTAACTGGTTTGGAGTCTGACATGGCTCCAGCAATTCTAACCATGTGGGTTCTGTCCTTGAGCCAGTTTGCAACCCATCTAGTGACATAGGGGTTTATATTTAAGCTGGTGAGCTTATCTATAGTGCCAGAGTGGGGTATTGTATTGAAGGCTTTATGCGAGGTCCAGGTAGGCTGTGTGGACCACCTTCCCCTCGTCAATGGCCTTGGTGACTGTTTCAAAGAAATCAACCATGTTTAAGAGGCAGGATCTGCCCTTAACAAAGCCGAACTGGGTAGGATCCAGTGTCTGTAGGTCCCCAATATCTTTATTTATGAGGTCCATGATGATCCTTTCCACAGCTTTGCAAACCAAGCTAGTCAGGCTTATGGGGCAATAGTTTCCAGTATCCGTTGAGGCACCACCTTTGTGGAGAGGGACCACTGTTGCTGTACGCCACTCTTTGGGTACATATCCTGTAGTAAGGCTGAGATTGAACAGTAGTTTTATGTTTGGGTTTAGCTCTTCTTGGAGTTCATGTAGGACGCAGCCCGGGACACCATCTGGTCCCATTGATGCTGTGTTTTTTGCTTTGGAGAGGGCAGCTCTTACCTGAGCATCTGAGATGTCGGGGGGGCAGCACTCTGCTGGGATAGATATTTGCCCTTTTGGTGGGGAGGGGGGGTTTGCGCTGAACCTTTCAGCTCGGATGTTGGCAATGTCTGTGGTTTTGGTGTATTTTTTGTCATTTTGGACTAATTCTGAGCATATCTGGGAATTCCCACCCAGGTTCCGAACATAACTAAAGAAAGCCTTGTGATTATCCTTAGTGTCCTGTGCAATTTGTCTCTTGGAGCTGGCTTTAGATGATTTTATGAGTGCCCGTAGTTTTTTGCTAATACTGATCAGAGATGCCTTCCCTTTTTGGGATTTTGCTCTATCATGTAGTAGCTTCCTCCTTCTATTGTATAGTTTGTTTTTGGCTGGGGTCCACCAGACAGGACGTCTGCCTTTGGAGGATTGGGTCTTGGTTTTATTTGGGATTGCATGATCCATGCATTCCTGAAGGTGTTCATAGAATGCATTTATAAAGGATTCTGCGGTCTGGGCCATATTTTCCACAGGCTAGGGGGCTTTGAAGGATTCCACCTTGGTTTTGAGGAGTGTGAAATTTGCTTTAGAGAAGTTTTTCACTGTGGTTTTCAGGGCAGGGGGTGGAGTCGGGATGTGGATATCCAGTGAGATTAGTTTATGGTCTGATCTTACCAGTGAGGGATACACTTCTGGTCTGGAGCATAGAGTCCCCATATTGGTGATGATCAGGTCCAGTATGTTTTCCCCTCTTGTGGGAGTGGTAACAAGTTGTTCCATAGCATTTGAGTTTATAAATTCTAGGAACCTTTGGGCTAGGGTGTTGGAGCTAGAGTAATGCTCCCAGTCTATGTTTGGGTAGTTGAAGTCACCCAATATAATGGTGTTTGGAGAGACCTTCATATTTTCCAGTGTTCTCAGGAAGGTCGAGTGGGGTTCCTGGGTTTGGGAGGGGGGTGGTCTGTAGCAGGCTATAAACTGGAAGGCAGTTTTACCCACTGTTAGTTTCACATGGATAGTCTCTGATGCTTCATGCTGTGCCACCAACCTGGAAGTGTGGGTATCTTTGACGAATATTGATACTCCCCCTCCTTTTGTGGTTCAGTCCAAGTTTTGGCGCTGAAAAGCATGGTATGAGGTATAACCTGGTAGTGCTGGGGTGCTCTCAGGAGCCTTGAACAAGGTATCTGTTACTGCACAGATATCAATGTTCTCCATGCTAAGGAGAGTTTCGAGTGCATGCATCTTGAGGTCTAGACTTCTGGCATTGAGTAGCATTACTCTTAGTTTCTTATCACTTGTGATACCTATGGAGGTGGGTTTGTCTTTTGAGCCTTGCCTAAAAAAGGCACTATGGGGGTAGCAAGAGCCTTTGCCAATATCTGAAAGCCCAGGGATGACAGGTGCAAGCTGTGCCTAGCGAAGCATCGTGGCTTGTCGAGCAGGTTATCCCAGGCTGACAGGCATTGGATCCTCTTTGAATGATACCAATACTTAAGCCAGTTGTTGAAATTGATCATCTTGTCTTCATATTGTGGCATCATTCTTGGTGAGGGTAAGATGCTACTCAAGGTCAGGGTCATACCGGCCTGGGCTACATGCTCAGAGAGCTCCTCTATATCTCTTTTCATGTAGTCCAGGGAGGTACATCTCAGGTCATTCATACCAGCATGGACAATGACTGAGTCATATTTGTACTTGCCTTGGAGTGACCTGAGTGCTTGTGTTATGTGGCAGATCCTAGCGCCCAACAGGCAGCTCACCGTGACCTTCTCCTTGTTCAGCCTGGAGAGCATGACGTCAGTGTGCCTGACGATAGAGTCACCTATTACAAGTGTATCAGGTGTGTTGTTTAGCCTTACGTGCTGTGACTGTTCGGCACACTGGCTTTGTGAGCTATGTGTTGCACGTGTTTTGTTTTGGGGTAGCGGTTGCTTGGGTGTCTGCTTTGGAGGTATCTGCTGCTTAGGCAGATTTTTATTTAGAGCCGAGTATGTTTTTGTGTGTTTATGTGTTTGGTTTGCTGTCGTGGTAGGTCTATGTGAGACTGGAATTGTAGTGAGTGTGGTTTCCTTCTCCTCCTGACTGGTTTCGCCAGTACTGAGTTGAGAGAGCTTAGCCTCCAGTATGGCTATATGGTTGCATCTCTCACATGTGTTGGAATTTGTTGGGAGGAGGAGAGGGTTGTCTGTGTACATGAGGCAGTTGTAACGTTGTCTCAAGATTCCCAGATTCACCAGCTGGACCGGAGAGGAGATTGATAACTGACCTTTGGACATGCTAGAATAGTATTGGGAATTCCTTTATAATTGAAAAAAGGCCAATGGGGAACAAGGTACTCAAGGGGAGTTTGTGAGGGTGTAGTGCTTTTAATTTTTTAGTGCTGACTTATATAATTGCTTTAGTGAGCAAGTGCCAGGTAACTTAAATGCAATGTGTTACAGGTAACTTAAATGCAAAAACAACAAACAGTAACTTTCTTTCAAGTGAAACAAGGAAATAAGTACAGTAAGCAATGCAGATATCACTAGGGATCCACAGAAGCGCTGAAAAGCCACATTTTAGGTGGAATTAGCGTTTCAGGGAAATAACAAGCAAACAAACAACAAGCATACAAACAAAGCTAGATTCAGCAGGCCTGGATCAAGTCTATGCTACAGCAAACAAGGTGTACCAATTTCAGTAAGAAACAGTTCAAATATGCAGGCACTATAAGCCTTTAACCAGAAATTCCAGGCTCAGAAGGGCAGAGTCCAGCCTCTCCTCCCACAAGAGTGCAGACCACAAACCCTTTTAATGATAAATAACTGGCCTGAAGCCCAAGTGCTTAAACCAGAATTAATACACTTTTAGAATAACAGACACTGAGCCCTCAATCAGCAGTTCCCAACTTAAAAGGATGTAAGCTACCTGTTCTGCCACTACAGTGCAGACCACAATCCTTCTTAATGTAAAACAACTGGTCTGAAGCCCAAGTGCTTAAACTAAAAGGCTTAGAATGAGTTACACCAAGCAGTAATAAATACAACTGAGTACTTTTAAGATGTCGCAAAAGCAAAATAAAGTAGAAAGAAACACAAATACAGTAAAAGCAGATAATTTTATTTATTTATTTATTTATTTATTTTTTTGAGTGAGCAAATGAGATGGGCCCAGGAGTTACAGGACAGAAACAAGTGCAAATGCAGGCCTTCAAATCAGAAAGTTGAGAGAGATGGAAGACCGCCCAAATGGCCAATAACTACAAATTCTGGGCCAGAACCACACCTTATGTGGTAGACAGGTTACCTAGTGCTTACCACTCCCACTGCTAAGCTAGAAGGCTTCCCTCCAACACAGGAAGGCTTGGGGGGCTCAGAAGCTTACAAATAGTCCTGGATACAGCAAATCTCTATCTGGAACACTAATTACAGGAAAGGTAGGAAACAGGCTTACATTTTTTTTTTTTTTTTCAGAGACGTAGCAAAAACAGTAGTAAAAACAATTCACATGCAGTGCAAGCTGGCACACTTGAGTATGTAGCAATATTAGTCCACACACAGTTTGAAAAAATGTAATTAAATTAAAAAAGGACTAAAAGCAAGTGCAGAAAGGGTTTATTAGGTAGAATGCGGTAAAGAGATGGGACCAGGGGAGTGTCCTAGATCAAAGCTACAGTGGGGCGGGCACTGCAAAAGCCACCAAATTTAAACTACAACCAAGAACAGGGAGGGGGGGGTGGTGGGGAAAAGTTTCAACAGAGATGTGAGGAATCAGAGTGCAAATTATAAAACCAAAAAAATATATACTGATCTCTGTATATTTGCAGAACAGTAAGACAACAGATATCTAAGCAACAATTTAGCTCTATAATACAGAATAATACAGAAAAATATACTCAGCTCTATACATCCCTGCAGCTTATTCCTGGATCACATGGCAGACATATTGGCTGCTGGAGCTCCTGCACTAGTCATGCACACCGTGCATGGCTTGCTGAATCTGGGGGTTTCTGTCTTGTCCAGAGTAGCAGTAACAAAAATGAACATTTTACCCAAATTCTTATACCAATTAAATGCAACCAATTCTATTATTCATATGGCCTTTTTTAAGAAAATTAATAAAGCCTTAAATAAATTTATCTGGTCTCTAAAAACCCCAAGAATTGCTCTACCAAGACTAATACTAAAAAATGAAGGAGGTCGGAGTTTACTTGATTTTAAGTTATATTACAGTATAATATGTGCCAATCAAATCCTTCTAATTGCCAATCATAAACCTATAAACTTAACCCACACTCCACAATGGATCAAACTATGGCATGCTCATACCAAAACACATAACATAAACCCCATATCCTTACCTTTCATGGATATATCCATACTAAAGGACACCAAAATACATATTCTAATCAAACATAACATCAAAACATTTCAAAATCTATTCTCCTCGTTACACCTTGAGAATAAGCTTGTCCTTCTACAACCTGTCCATCTAAACCCAAATGTGAAGTTAGGCAATAAAATGTTAAATTTTAACCAATTTCTCCAAATCAAGAACTATACTGTCTGTGACTTCTACAGACTTACGGACAATTCATTAAGTGATATAAAAAATAATCTAAATCTAAGCAATAATTATACCATAATATTGAGACAAATTAAAGAAGTAGTGTCTTCTATTAGAGGTATCCCAGACAGAGTTGAGGAAGAAGTAAACCTTGCACAATCCCTAATGACATTTTTAAAACTTAAAAACAAGATGCTATCGGCTTCATACAAATTAATTTCAGCCATTAAATATCAATCTTCACTTACATATGTTCAATATTGGAGGGATAAAAATTCTAATTTAACTGATGTTCAACTCACTCTTGCTTTAAATAGCACAAACAAATTCTCCCCTTCAAGAAGCCTATATACACCCAGTTAATGATTAACAATAATGCCTATTATACTCCAGAGGATTTGATAAGAGATCTCAACTTTTTGTTGAGGCTGATATGGGAGGTTTTCCAGTCTTGGGACTTCACCTTATTTTGCATCAGTTTCCTCCTTCTGTTGTAGAGTTTGTTGATGGTGGGAGACCACGAGATTGGGTTCCTTTTTTTGGAGGAGTGCGTCTTGGTTCTATTGGGTATGGTGAGATGCATGCATTTGTGTACGTGTTCTTACAGTGCATTGGTGTATAATTCAGCGGTCATGCAACTATTGTCCATTTGTATGGGTGCCATGAGGTTAGTCACCTCTGTTCTTAGGAACCCAAAGATAGCTTTGGAGAAGTTTTTCATGGTGGTTATCTTTGCGGGGTGGGGGTGGGGGTTGGTAGGGATGTGGATTTCCAAGGTGGTTAGTTTGTGATCAGATCTAACCAGGGAGGTGTTGACTATTGGTGTAGAGCAATGGTTGCCCATGCTAGTAATGACCAGGTCAAGGATGATGCTACCTCTAGTGGGGGTAAGAACGAGCTGGTCCAGGATGTTGGAATTAATGAATTACAGGAAACGTTGGGCAAGTGTATTGCTGCATGAGTAGTTTTCCCAGTTAATGGAGGAGTAGTCGAAGTCACCCAGTATGACTGTGTTAGGTTGGACCCTAATATTCTCCAAGGTGCTTAGGAACGTGGAGTTAGTGCCTTGGGACATGGTTGGAGACCTATAACAAGCTACAACCTGAATCGCTGTCTTACACATTGTTAGCTGCACCTGTAGTATCTCTGATGCATTATGTTGGGCTACCAGTCTAGAGGTGTGTGCATCCTTTATGAATATGGAAACAGCACCACCTTTGGAGCTTCGGTCCAAGTTCTGGGACCGAAAGGTGTGGAATGAGTTATAGCCTGGTAGTGTAGGGGTGCTTTCTGCTGCCTTGAACCAGGTCTCTGTTACAGCATAAATGTTGGTGTTCTCCATTTTAAGGAGTGCTTCAAGCAAGTGAATTTTGAGATTTAGACTTCTAGCATTGAGCAGCATGACCCTCAGATTGCATTTGTTTGTAACTATTATTGTGGTCATTTGGTCTTTGGAACACTGTCTAAAAAAGGCACTATAGGGGTGGCAAGAGCCTTGGCCAGTATCCGGAAGCCCAGGGGTAACAAATGCAGGCCATCTCTGGCAAAGCATCGAGGTCTGTCAATCATGTCATCCCAGGCAGACAGATACTGGATCCCCATAGAATGACATCAGAAACTTAGCCAATTGTTGAAGTCAATCATTTTCTGCTTGTACTGTGGTATCATTCTGGGTGATGGTAGGATGCTGCTCAGGGCTAGGGTGGTCCCTGCCTGGGCTACATAATCTAAGAGCTCCTCAATGTCTCTTTCCATGTAGTCCAGATAGGTAAAATTCAGGTCATTCACACCCATATATACAATGACAGAGCCATATTTGTACCTGTTGTTGAGGGAACTGAGTGCGTGTGTTATACGGTGGATCCTGACATCTGACAGGCAGCTGACTGTTACTTTATCCTCATTCAACCTAGTGAGTGGGACATCAGTGTGCCTCACTATCGAGTCACCTATGACTAGTGTGCTGGGCATACTGTTCAGCCTTAGGGACTTTGGTTGAGTGGCACACTGTTCAGGAGAATTATGTATCTCATAATTAGTGTTGTGTTGTGGTGGTAGAGTGCATTTCTGCCTTGGAGGTCTCTGCTGTTTGGGTTGATTTTTATTAAGAGCCTCCATGAAGGTGGGTGCATGGTTTGTGTTTTTATTTGAAGGCAGTGCTGGTGTGTGTCCTGGAGGGCTATGTGTTCCATGTTGTGTGGTGCAAATGTTGACCTTTTCCTCTTTACCAGCTATTCCAGTCTTGACTGGAGAGTGTGTGGCTTCCACTTTGGATATATAAGTGCATCTCTCGCAAGTTTGAGTGTTGGGAGGATAAAGGAGAGGGTTGTTGGTGTACATGTGGCAGTTGCTACATTGCCTCAGGATGCCCAAGTTCACCAGGTTAATAGGAGTAAAGCACAGGGAACTGACCTTTAGACATGCTTGGAGGGGTGGGAATTAATAATAAGTAATGGAGCTGTTTCCTTGTAGAATGTTCAGTGCTGGTAGCACTTTTGTTTGCTACAATAATTGCTACAAGAAGCCTGTATGGGAAAGTGCTAGACTAATAATCTAGCAAAAGTGCAGGAGAGGAGAGAACTATCAGATCTAAGGGAAAATTTGAAGAGCAGACTTTGACACCTCTCTGAAGCTTACAAGCAGTCCTGGATACAACAAATCTGTATATGGACTAGACTAGTTACAGGAAAGGTGGGAAACAAGCTCTACGGGGGCTTTTAAACCAGAAAGTTGAAAGAGATGGAAAAATGCCCACCACTCCCACTGATAAGCCAGAAAGCTTCCCTCTGACACAGAGAGTCTTGGATACAGCAAATCTGTATCTGGACTAGACTAGTTATAGGAAAGGTGGGAAACAAGCACAAATGCAGGCTTTTAAACCAGAAAGTTGAAGGAGATGGAAAAAAGTGCTCAAACAGCCAATAAACTACAATTTCTGGACCAGAAACCACACCACTTGTGGTAGATAGGCTGCCTAGTGCTTACCACTCCCACTGATAAGCTAGAAGGCTTCCTTCAACACAGAAAGGCTTGTGAGGCTTAGATGCTTACATACAGTCCTATATACAGCAAATCTGTATCTGGACTAGACTAGTTACAGGAAAGGTGGGAAAAGTGCAAACATGGGCTTTTAGACCAGAAAGTTGAAGGAGATGGAAAAAACTGCCCAAACGGCCAATAAACTACAATCTCTGGGCCAGAAACCACCCATCTTGTGGTAGATAGGCTACCTAGTGCTTATCACTCCCACTGACATGCTAGAAGGCTTCCCTCTGACACAGAGAGGCTTGGGGGGCTTAGAAGCTTACAAACAGTCTTGGATACAGCAAATTTGTGTCCAGACTAGACTAGTTATAGGAAGGGTAGGAAACAAGTGCAAATGCGGACTTTTAAACCAGAGAGTTGAAGGATATAGAAAAAGTGCTCAAACGGCATATAAATTACAATTTCTTGGCCCGAAATCACCCCTGTTGTGGTAGATAGGCTACCTAGTGCTTACCACTCCCACTGATAAGCTTGAAGGCTTCCCTTAACAGAGAAAGGCTTGGGGGACTCAGAAGCTTACAAATAGTCTTGGATACAGAAAAACTGTATCTGGACTAGACTAGCTACAGGAAAGGTGGGAAATGAGCGCAAATGCAGGCTTTTAGACCATAAATTTAAAGAGATTGAAAAACTGCCCAAATGGCCAATAAACTACAATTTCTGTGCCAGAAACCACTCTTGTGGCAGATAGGCTATGTAGTGCTTACCACTCCCACTGATAAGCTAGGAGGCTTCCCCTCCAACACATAAAGGCTTGGGGGGGGGGGCTCAGAAGCTTACAAACAGTCCTGGATACAGGAAATCTACATCTGGACTAGACTAGTTACAGGAAAGGCAGGAAACAAGCTTAGAATTTTTTTCTTACAGGAAAGCAGCTAAAACAGCACTAAAAATAATTCAAGTGCAGTGCAAGCTAAGTGCCAAAAACATACTTATCAGCTGAGAAGCACACTCAGTCAGAACACAAACTAATGTGAAAAGGGAGAAGGGAGAAATAGAAGATAATTGAAGGTTAATGGCCTCAGTGGGTTGGCATACTCAAATGTTTTCTCTGTATTAGGTGGAATGAACTAATGACACTAGACTGGGATAGAGCTGGGAAAGCGCTGAACAGATGGGACTGGTAGGATTGTCTGAAATCAAAATATGATCTCACTTTACTCGGTTGAGTGAGCAAATGAGATTGGACCCAGGAGGAGTATTCAAACACAAATTTACAGGAGGGGGTGGGCAATTCCACAGCCACCAAGATTAATACCACAAGAACAGAGATGGAGGGCAGGAAACTAACTGCAGAGAGACAGATCACAATATTCAGTGAAGCAAATAAATAGAAAAAAATAAAATGCAGTACTGTCTTATAACACTGCAAGTTTGTACTTATCTCAGCTTGTAATAAAGTTGATGTAGGTATATAACAGCTAACCAACAGCTCAAATATTCAGCTATTCAGCAGAAATAAATTCAGAGATAAGTGACTAAGACTTATACAGAGAAACCCTGTAGGCTAAGAGTTCAACACCGAATATCAATGAATTGAGAATAATAACCCCCACTTAGTTACTGTAGAAAGAGAGATCACAGAATTCAGTGAAGCAACTAAATAAACAGAAGAAATAAAATGCAGTACTATCTTTCATACAATATTCAATGAAACAAATAATTAAGCAGAAAAATAATATGCAGTACTATCTTATAACACTGCAAGTTTGTACTTATCTCAGCTTGTAATAAAGTTGAGGTATGTGTATAACAGCTAACCAAACATCTCAAATATTCAGCTATTCAGCAGAAATAAATTCAGTGATACGTGACTAAGACTTATAAGCACAGAGAAACCCTCAAGGCTAAGATTTCTTTTATTAGCTTAGTTAGTCAGGGAGAGCAGGCAACCATGTCAGCAGAGGTATATGGCAAAATGACAAGGAGGCAGGTGGCTGAGATGTGTCAGGCTAAGGGTCTGGTGCATGAAAGCCTGACTAAGGCAGACACGATTGCAGCTTTGATCACATCTGCATCAGAAAACAGCAATCAGTTGGATGTTCAGACTGGCAGTGGAGATGTACAACACTCAGAGAATGGACAGCTCAACCTTTCTGCACATGACTTAAAAATCCATCTGGAGCTAAAAAGACTTGAGTTGAAGTTCAGGGTTTTGGAAACAGAAGCAGCAGAGAGATTGAGACATCTACAGGCTGAAGAGAATGAGAAACTGCTACGCCTGGTAGCTGAGGAAAAAGAGAGGCAGAGGCAGCACGAAAAGAAGATGCTGACTCTTCGCCAGAGTCATGGAGTAAATGGGGAAGGGAGCAATGGGACCCAAGAAGCAGAAAAAGGTCAGTACATTTTTACCTCAGATTACAGAGGGGGATGATTTTGATAGTTTCATTCATATGTTTGAGAGGGTATGTAAATAGTATGATGTTGACCAAAGGCTCTGGGTATGGTTCCTGACCCCCTTACTCCATGGTAAAGCTGTAACAGTGTTGTCTAAACTTTCTGATTGTGAGTTTTTTGATTATACTGCAGTTAAGAATTGTTTCTTAGAATTTTTGAAGCTAACACCTGAAACTTATAAGACAAAACTTTCGTGAGCACAGACGCAATGCAGATGAAAGTGTGTGTGAATATGTTGCTGAACTGAGCACTTATTTTCATAGGTGGGTGAGTGGATGTCAGGTCACAACTTCTGAAGGGCTGGCAGACCTTTTGATGAGGGAACAAGCCCTTAGCACTTTGCCTGAGGACATAAGGATCTGGTTAGCTGATAGACAATGTGCTACTTCAGATGAGATGGGGAAGAAGGGAGACCTATACCTAGGAAGCAGGGCATTCCTACACAGGAAAGGGACCCCCCAGTACTGCTCATGGGTCTAAACAAACTCATGGTGGGCATCCCAGACTGCCCCAACAGAATATGTCAGTAGCAAAGGAAGCCACAAGTCCAGGTACATGTCCAGGACCTAGGATTAAATGTTTTGAATGCAACCAGTGGGGCCATGTGACATATATATGTTCATGGAGGCAAGGTGGGGAACAAGAGGTGAGAGAGCCAGTAAGTGGGAAAACAAAATGCTAACAGAAGATTGTCTTGAGACAACAAGGGTACCAAACTACCACAAGAGGTTATATCCTATCATAGTGAATGGCAAAGAGGCTATTGCTAAGAGAGAGACAGCCTCTGACATAACCATTGTGAAGGAAGCCTGCAATGGTTACAGGGGTGCACTACTTGCCTGGGCAGTCTACTCCAGTCAGAGCTTTAGGAGGGACCCCCACCCCAAATACCTTTGGCTAGGGTTCACCTTGACTGGAAAAGTGAAAAAGGAAGCCAGCAAGTAGGTGTGTTTGAGGATATCCCTACCAATGTCCTCATAGGGAATGATTTTGATCAGGCAAAACCATGTGTTTGTGCAGTTACACACAGTCAGGCTTGGAGACAAGCATGTGGGTCTGGTAACCTGGGGTAGACCGAGAGAGACCACATACTTGCAGCCAGGACTGGTGAGGTGGTGACTTCAGGGAGGTAGCTACCCTGTAGCAGTAAGACTGAAGTTGAGACACAGCTGCTTGTGGGTACTGATGTTCCCTTGGACAGAGTGACTGCAAAGGTAGAGGTGGAGTAGTAGTACCCAGGCTGACAGTGAGGCACCACTGTCAGAAGATGCCAGACATCCTGTGGAAGAGGAGCTGGGAAGGGTTACAAAGAGAGAGTTGAGACAGGCTCATCTCTCAGACCCTACATTGCAAGGCCTGAGGCAGGTAGCTAGTGAGCTACCTGATTCTCAAGGGAAGGGGAATCTGTATACTAAGACAAAGGGTTACTCTATAGAGAGTGGACCCCTGAGGGAGGGCTAGAAGGTGAGAGGATACAGCAATTGGTAGTAACTAGAGCATACCATCTGGCACTTATAGCCATAGCCCATGATATTCCCTTTGCAGGTCATATGGGCATAAAATGTACAAAGAGACGTATTATGCAGAACTTCTATTGTCCTGGAAATTCAAGAGATGTAACAGGGTACTAGAGGACCTGTGAGCAGTGCCAAAAGGTAGGCAAGGCAGGAGACAAGGTAAGAGCTCCCTTGATGCCTTTGCCTCTGACTGAGGAGTCATTTCAGAGGATAGCTATGGGTATTGTGGGGCCTCTGAGTATCCCATGACAGGGAGGCCCTTGTGCTGAGTATTTGCAGTGGACTGTAGGAGGAATCTGATGGAGATCTGGTGACTGATCTCCTCAGTGAGGCTCAGACTGACTCCTCACTGGAAGGGGTAACAATGTCCCAGCAGCTATCTCCTACCCAGGTTTGAGAAATCAGAGCAGTGTTATACGAGTTTGGGGACCTGTTCACTGGGAAACCAGGGTGCACCCATCTGGTGCAGCCCCAGGTGGATACAGGACCCCAAAGACCTATTAGGCTGACTCTTTATAGGACGCCTGAGAGAGTCAAACAGACTTTGAGGGAGGAGATACAGGAGATGTTGGAACTGGGGGTAATGCAAGAGTCCAACAGTCCCTGGGCCTCCCCAGTGGTGCTGGTGCCAAAGAAGGATGGCAGCACCAGGTTCTGTGTGGACTACAGGAAATTAAATAGTCACACAGAGTCAGAGGCTTACACCATGCCTAGGACAGATGAGACCCTATAGCAGCTGGGTGGGGCTAAGTACCTTACCACTATTGATCTTACCAAGGGTTACTGGCAGATGCCCTTGACTCCCAGTGCTAGAGAGAGGTCAGCCTTTGTGACTCCTTTTGGCTTGTATGAGTTCACAAAGATGCCCTTTGGGAAGACAAATGCCCCAGAGACTTTCCAGAGACTTGTAGATCAGATCCTAGCAGGAGCAGGAGGGTTTGCCCTTGCTTACCTAGATGCTATTGCCATCTATAGCCATTCCTGGCAAGAGTACCTTCAACATGTCAGGGAGGTGCTGTGCAGACTACAGATGGCAGGGTTGACCATTAAGCCCAGCAAATGTTATGTGGGTATGACAGAGGTCTCCTACCTGGGACATCAGTGGCGGCTCATGCTATCAGAATGCAGGACTGTAGCCCCCCCAGCTGTGAACCACAATGGTACTGTGCTAATCCTCCTAACCTGCACATGGAAAGTGAACCCAGACTGCTGCCTTACCCAGTCCGGATTCAAGACTGCTGATGCTCCAGAAGTCTATGCAGTGCTGACTGCATAGACTGGAAGGAGATTGGACTGTAAGGTCAGCAGTCTTGGTACATTCAGAACACAGGAAACCGGAAGTGAGCATTCTAGCACAAACAGAGACAGCCGATACTCAGCTGCTGTGGATTACTCTCTGGGTGTGCAAACAGCTATGGATTTACTCTCTGCCTGGGTGTGGATTTGTATTTTATTTTATATTTTGAAGCTGGTGCAGTTCGTGTATTTTATTTTAGATTTAGAAGCTGGTTCATGAACAGAGGTGGACAGCCTGCTGGAAGCTGTTCGTTCATGAACACAAACATAGAATCACCTGCTATGGCTTATTGTAATTTACTCTCTGCCTGGGTGTGGATGCTTATGTTAGAAGCTGGCTGGTGCAGTTCGTGAATCGACAGCCTATACTTGGATGCTGCTACAGAGATGGCCGAGAGGATTATTGCGGCATATGTACATTAGAAGCTACAGAGGTGTGTGTGTGTGTGTGTGTGTGTGTGTGTGTGTGTGTGTGTGTGTGTGTGTGTGTGTGTGTGTGAAATGCCCCAAGTGCTATATGGTGGTGGGTAGAGAACAGGCTTGAACCCTGTATCTTGGGCCCAGGTGGCAAGAGCCTGAATTCCCTACCCACCACCATTTGTAAAAAAATGCAGATTTTTCCCTCATACTTGTTCTGTTCCTCATAAAAGCTGTGGTTTCTGTATTTTTGTGTCCTTGCAAAGTTAGTATTGCATTGGTGCAGTGGTAGCATTGTTGCCTTACAGCTACCGGTTCTGTGGTTTGATTCTTGGCTGGGGTGCCTTTACCTTCTGTGTGGAGTCTGCATGCCCTCCCTGTGTTTGTGTGAGTTTCCTCTAGTGTCCTCCTATCTTACAAAGACATGTGTCTATCTGGAGTGTTTCTCCCTGGGCCTCTGCTAAAAGTTAGCTTTTGTTCCAAGTCAGACTTTCCTGGTTAACAAATGTTAAAAATGACATGCATTTGAATATCAGACTTCATATTCTTTAGAAAGTACATGGTAACACAAAATATTTTATTCTAGCAATTTTCTAAGTGTATATAAGATGGATATTTGAAATTTGTCCCTATTTTTGGGACTGTATTCCCCCATTATTGGCTTCATCCAGGTTTTTTGTGCTAAGGTTGAGAGTTATATTCAGTGAATATGTTTGGGGGCTGTATTCCCCCATTACTGGCTTTGTCCGGGTGTTTTTTGCTAAGAGGTTGAGAGCTATGGTGAGAACTGAATTCACTGAATGTTTGGGAGCTGTATTCACCCATTATTGGCTTTGTTCAGATGTTTTGTGCTAAGAGGTTGACAGCTGTGCTATGGTGAGAACTGAATTCACTAAATGGTAGCCAGTTAAGTTTCAGTCTTCCTCTTTTACAAAACAGCTGATTTGGCATGGTGGTATGTTGCTCTGACTGTAGTGCACACAGTCCTGGGTTTAAGTCTTGGCAGTGAAATGCATGGTGGTAACACAGCATTTTGTTCTAGCAACTTTCCAACATTATACAAGCAATGTTTAATATGTGTCCCTGGTTTTTGGGCTTTTGTCCCCCCCCAATAAACTTTGGCTTTTTCCAGATTTCTTTCTGCTGCAAAGTTCGGAGATACAGCTGAGTGAGAAGATTTTACAAGGAGCTGAGAGCTGCAGGGAAGCAAAAATGTTGTGCTGCTTATGCTGCATCTGCCTGCATTGTTAATAGCACAACAGGTAGTATACTTGCTTTTGATGTAGAAGGCTGTGGGTTCTACTCCCACAGTAGATAGATGCATTGCTGATATTGTACTGTGTTGCAAAGGGGGTGGATGCTGCACTCCTTTTTGGTGAAGATACCTAGTAACTATGAACCTGTTATTGGTTTGCCATCCATTCCTTATTGCAATATTGCTAGCTTATCATTTTTTTACTGTAAGATAGGCAATTTATTCCTCAAGGGCAACAGGCACTTTATTTGTAGATGAAACAATGAAATACAAAGCCATTTGCTAGCAGCATCCTCTTCATTAGTTACAGATCTCTTTAATGTGGAATTATATGGATGACTTTTACTTCTTCAGAGATTGTGCATATGTACTGATGCTAGTGGACTGTAGAAGTTTGAGTAGACTTTTATGATGGAAATGTTCTGAATTGGGCAGTTTTGTCATTACTGGTGCATGCATTTTGTTTCATTGTTTACTGGAAAATTTTCAAAACAAATTTAAAACACCTTCTAAAACTGTACTATAATGTAGAAGGAATATAATTTAATACAATCAGGAAGGTGTATGAAAGAGCATGTGTATGTTTCGTGTGCAAGAGGCCTGTGATTTTAAAACAGCCCAAACCCAAAGTTAATCTTTATCTGCCACTGGCAAAATGTATTTTCTTTGAATGTGGGATTCAATGCTGTTTCAGTGAATGTGAGTTTTCAAAGGCAGAGAAGTTTTAATGCTAATTCTGTTTTCATTGTGAGACTGCATTGCTTTATTTAGCAGATGTGATATCTATTCGTGTTTGTGCTGTAAAATGCAAAATAAAACTGTCAAATGAAGTCCAAATCATTGCAGAAGTAAAGCAGTATGCACATTAGTGTTTATGGTTGTTGTTGTTTCTTTCAGCTTTTCCCAGTTAGGGGTCGCCACAGTGGAACTCCAGTCCGCTAATGATTGGCAGTAGATTTTTACGTGCCGAGTTGCCAGCCCTGACGCACAACCTTCAACGAAGGTACGCCCATTCACGCATGTTTCCACACAGAAGATGCTTTAGCTGAGAATCGAACAGGACAACGTCTTACTGTGAGGCGACAATGCTACCGCAGCACCACCACCACAATGTGGGGTGAAATAGCCAAGTAATGGTTCAATGGAATGGCTAGAGTGGGGGAAGCTCCATTCGACCATGGTTTTGTGAGGGGGGAAGGGCAGCAAACTTAAAGACAGCCCCAGCTGAACTATACCTCTCAACTGTCCAGATTTTTGCAGAATGAATAGATTTTTGCTTCTTATTTTTGGTTTGTTCCTCATAAAATGTGTGGTTTTCTGTCAAATCATTTAAGAATGAAGTCACTAAATAATGACAGACACTGAGTTTCAGACTTCATAACCTTCAGAAAATTGCATGTTAAAGCATGACCTGTTATTCTATCAACTGTCTCGGTTTATACAAGAACAATTGTTAGTACTGTTTATATGTTACTCCAATATATTTGGCCTTGTCCAGATTTCCTGCATTAACAGGTTGAGAGGTACTTGCAAATAAATTGCTTTATAGAATTAGGCATATCCAAACCTCTTGACTGTCCCGATTTTGGCTCAAAATGTTGCTCTTCCTCTAATAATCCCTCCGCAAAATGGCAATTTTGGAAGAAAACATGGAGGGTTTGCAATTAATAAATAACTGTGATAATCAGTTATAGATTACTTTTATTTCAGAAATGCATGTAGATTCTTTCATTTTGTCAGCTGCTCAAGTTAGCAGTACTAATATTAAAAAATGTCCCTTCTTTGACAGGTTCCCAACTGTATTGTGTGGTTATTTTATATTTTTGCATCATATTTTTGGTCCATTTTTCATAAAATTGTGTTTTTTTGGAAAATTAGTGGCAAATCATTAAAGACTGAAGTTAGAAAATAATGACAGACATTTCAGTTTCAGATTTCATAACCTTCAGAAAATTCATACTAATGCAAGACCTACTATTCTATTATCTTTCTAAGTTTATAAGAGCAATACTTAAAAATTGTCCTTAGTTTTGAGCCTTTATCCCACATCTATGTATGGCTTTGTCCAGATTTCTTACTCTGAGGTTGAGAGGTATGACAAATGTGTCAGGGCCATCGCAGTCAGCCAGAGACATTTCAAATTGTGACAAACTTGTTGCACCCCACTCCCCCATGTAGTGACTCTGGATGTGTCCAAGCAAGGCAAGGAACATTTATGCAGTGTAAATGTGCAGACTATCTCCTCATCCAAGGTAGACACAAGTACTACTGTGGCTTTTCATCTGTCCTTGATTTTGTAGAATGTTTTGGTTTCTGTCATATTTTTATATTGTTGATTTATGCTTATTATTATTCAGAAAGTGCCTGTTGCTCTGTGTTTAAGTAGCAATGCTTTAATGCCATCAGGTATGCTTGTCTGAGACTGTAAGATGCAAGTAAGCTTTAATAAGCATACTGTTAAAGAATTGTCAACATGGGAAGCCTTTTTGTTGTTGCCATGCAGAGAATACTTACATAACTAGATAACGTATAAGCCTTGGGTATTGAAATGGATATGACAGTATTTGTAATAGAGGACAGGATTACATTATTTTAAGAAGCTCATTACAGGCTTTACCTACAAACTAAACAGAATGCCAATCTATCATGTGTGGTCCATATCCTGTGCAGTAATCCTTTAAGCAATGTATGTTGACCTTGTTTCTTGTTTGCTTTTCATTTTTTACTTTGATCATGTTTCCCCCATGAAACAAGTAGATAGTTGTTGTCAGCAGCAGGTCTTTTTCAGATAAGAAACATTTTTACAAGTGGGGGTATCACAGAGATTTCTACTTTCAGTGTGTTACTTGGTACTTTAATAAAGCTGAATATAAATTATAATTAGAACTACAGTGCAAGGAGAAGTGGTTTGAGTTGAGTGCTGCTTGTTTTTCTTATACTTGATTTTGACTAGCATTCCAGTAATGTATTTAAAAAGTAATTTATTTTTTCATGCCTCACAACCTTTTTGTTTCTATCTAGATATTAAGTAAGCTGTCATGCAGCCAATGGATTGAACTATTTTTTATTCCACACTTCATTTTGCCTTGCGAGCCATTTTAATCCTAGCTAATTATCCCTTGTGAGACTCAAACGCTGCATCTTGTGTTTGTAAGGCAAACACCTTAACCATTAGGCCACCCTCCCAACTAGTTATGTAAATATTCTCTGCATGGCAACAACAAAAAGGCTTTCAATGTTGGTAATTCTTTAACAGCATGCTTATTAAAGCTTACTTGCATCTTATAATCTCAGACAATCTTACCTGATGGTCATTAAAGCATTGCTATTTAAACACAGACCAACAGGTACTGCAACAACATGCATTTTCTGAATAAGAAGAAGCATAAATCAACAGTATAAACATAAAACAGAAAACCAGAACATTCTGCAAAATCAAGGACAGATGGAAAGCCATTGTAGTACTTGTGCCTACCTTGGATGGGGGGTAATACTCTGCACACTTACACTGTGTAACTGCTCCTTGCTTTGCTTGAAAACATCCAGAGTCACTACATGGGAGAGTGGAGTACAAGTATATCACAATTTGAAATGTCTCTGGCTGACGGTGATGGCCCTGACACCTTTGTCAAAACAACCTCAGAACAAGAAATCTGTACAAAACCATAAATAGAAGTGGGACAAAGGCCCAAAAATATGAACAATTTTAAATACTGCTCTTATAAACTTAGAAAGATAATACAATTTTAGGTCTTGCATTAGTATGAATTTTCTGAAGGGTATGAAATCTGAAACTCAAATGTCTGTCATTATTTTCTAACTTCAATCTTTAATGATTAGCCACCGAGTTGCCAGAAAACCACAATTTTATGAAAAACGGACCAAAAATGTGATGCAAAAATAAAAATAGTCACACAATACAGCTGGAAATCTGTCAAAAAAGGGACACTTTTTTAATATTAGTACTGCTAACTTGAGCAGCTGACAAAATAAGAATCTACACGGATTTCTGAAATTAAAAGTAATCTATAACTCTGATCGTTACAATTACTTATTAATTGTAAACCCTCCATGATTTCTTCCAAATTTGCCATTTTGCAGCGGGATTATTAAGAGGAGAGCAATACTTTGAGCCAAAATTGGGGACAGTTGGGAGGTTTGGATATACCCAGTTCTATAAAGAGATTTATTTGCACGTATTTCTCAACCTCTTAACACAGGAAATCAGGACAAGGCCAAATATATTGGGGGGAACATACAAACAGTACTAAAATTGCTCTTGTATAAACTTAGACAGTTAACAGAATAACAAGTCTTGCTTTAGCATTCTTTTTCAGAAGGGTATGAAGTTTGAAAGTCAATGTCTGTCATTATTTAGTGACTTCATTCCTAAATTATTTGCCAGATAACCACAAATTTTATGAGGAACAAACCAAAAATAAGAAGCAAAAATCTATTAATTATGTAAAAATCTGGACAGTTGAGAGGTATAGTTCAGCCGGGGCTGTCTTTGAGTTTGGTCGAATGGGGCTTCCCCCTTTAGCCATTCCAATGTCCCATTATTTGGCTATTTCTCCCCATTTTCCATAAACACTGTAATGCGCATACTGATTTACTTCGACACTGATTTGGATTTCATTTATTATTTTACATTTTACAGCACAAACACTAATAGACATCTGCTAAACAAAGCAATGCAGTCTCACAATGAAAATAGACTTAGCATTAAAACATTTTCTGCCCTTGAAACTCACATTCATTGAAACAGCATTGAAACCTACATTCAAAGAAAATACATCTGTCCAGTGGCAGATAAAGATTAAATTTGGGATGTTTTCAAATCATAGGCTGCTTGCACAGGAAACATACATGTGTTCTTTGATATACCTTCCTGATTGTATTAAATTATATTCCTGGTATAATACAGCACAGTTGTTAGAGGGTGTTTTAAATTTATTGTTTTTAATATTTTCCAGTAAACAATGAAGCAAAATGCATGCACCAATAATGACAAAACTGCCCAATTCAGAATATTTTCATCATAAAAGTCTACTCAAACTTCTACAATCCACCAGTATCAGTAAATATGCACAATCTCCGCAGAAGTAAATGTCATCTAAACAATTCCGCATTAAAGAGATCTGTAACTAATGAAGAGGTTGCTGCTAGCAAACAACTTTATATTTCATTGTTTCATCTACAAATAAAGTGCCTGTTGGCCTTGAGGAATAAAATTGCCTATGTTACTTTAAAAATGATAAGCTAGTAATATTGCAATAGGGAATGGATTTCAAACTGATAAGTTCATAGTTACTAGGTATCTCCACCAAAAAGGACATTCTCAGGACTGCAGCATCCACCCCCTTTAAAGGTACAACACAGTACAGTATCAGCAAAGTATCTACATACTGTGGGAGTTGAGCTCACAGTCTTCTGGATCAAGAGCAAGTACATGACCTGTTGTACTATTAATAATGCAAGCAAACTCTGCATAAGCAGCCCTAAACTTATCTTCTGCTGAAGCTGTCTGCTCGTTGTAAAATCCACTCAACATTCAACTGTATCTTTCATCTTTGCAGCACAAGAAATCTGGAAAAAGCCAAAGCTCAAAAACCAGGGACACATTTTAAACATTGCTTGTATAATCTTGGAAAGTTGCTAGAATAAAATGCTGTGTTACCACCATGCATTTTACTGCCAAGTCTTGAACCCAGGACTGTGTGCACTACAGTCAGAGTAACATACCACTATGCCAAATCAATTGTTTTGTGAAACATGGGAAGTCTGAACCTTAAATTGCTATCATTTAGTGAATTCAGTTCTCACTATGCATCTCAACCTCTTAGCACAAAACACCTGGACAAAGCCAATATTGGGGGAATACAGCCCCTAAACATATTAGGTGAATTCAGTCCTCACCGTAGCTCTCAATCTCTTAGCACATAAAACCTGGACAAAGCCAATAATGAGGGAATACAGCCTCTAAAATAGGGGCAATTGCAAATATTGATTTTATAAACTTAGAAAAGTGCTACAATAAAAGGTTTTGTGTTACCATGTACTTTCTGAAGAATACGAAGTCTGAAATTCAAATACCTGTCATTATTTAGTGAATTAAATCCAGAAAACAACAGATTTTTATGAGGACCAAAAACAGAACAAAAATATGAGAAAAAAATTTGAGCAATTTTCACAAGTGATGGTGGGTAGGGAATTCAGGCTCTTGCTACCTGCACCCAAGGTACAGGGTTAGAGCCTGAGTTATTCTCTAACCACTACTGTTGCCTGAGTCTCTCTAGCTACCAGGTATATTTATCTGGGGCATTACCCACACACACTGAAATAAACTTACCTGATGGCTATCTTCGTTGAAGAAATAAGTCCCAGCTCCATTGAAGATCCCCTGCTTCATAATCCCACTGAGAGCTATCTCCATTGAAGATCCCCTGCTTTGTAATCCCACGGTGAGAAAGGAAAATATTTCCATGAGAGCTGGTTGGATATCCAACCTGCAGATGTTGCAGTCTGGTCCCCTTCCAGTCTATGTGGTTTTTAACTGCATAGATTTCTGGGCATTTCTGTAATTGGCTGCCTAATCTGGACTGCTCTTAAACCAGTCTGGATTCTGCACACATGTGTTTGTAGTTCTGGGGATGCTTGCAGACATGCATGGAGTCCGTTCCGGGAGTTTTTTTTTTATTTTCCATTCTGGGAGTCTTTTTTTTTAATTTTCTTTTTTTCTTTTTTTGTTATTTTTCATTTTCAGCTGGGGGTCTGCAGTCTTGCAGTCCAATAGCATGAGCTGCCCCTGCCTGCACCTGTTACCAAAAAGCAAGTGAGGGCATTCTTAGGAACAGCAGAGTACTACAGAAAATTGGTCATCAGTTATATTCCCATAGCTGCTCCCCTCACAGACCTGACAAGGAAAACAGGCCAGATAAGGTAGTGTGGACCCCAGCATGTGAGCAGATATTACTGAAGCTTCAAGAAGCTTTGGGAGGACCCCCCTATGTTAGCGAGTCCATATTACAGCAAAGAATTTGTTGTGCAGGCGGATGCTTTGAACCATGGTGTGGGGACTGTACTTAGCCAGATTTATTCAGAGGGAGAAGAACACTCAGTGGTTTATCTCAGTTGTAGGCTCCAACCCAGAGAGGAATGCTATGCATCTGTAGAAAAGGAATGTCTAGCCATAGTGTGAGCACTGCAGAAACTTCAGCCTTATCTGTATGGAAGAAAATCCACTGTATTTATAGATCACAATCCCCTAACATGGTTACACTGAGCCAGCCAGAGAAATGCCAGGTTGCTAAGATGGAGGCTAGGGTTGCAAGCATATGATATGTCAGTGCAGCACTGCAGTGGGGTTAGCAACACCCATGCAGATGGGCTCTTAAGACTGGAAATGGGGTAAGGTATACTCAGACCAAACCCTCTCAAGCAATGTTTCTCAAGGGTCACAAAAAACTAGCTTGAGGTCTTCGGGGGGGGGGGGTATGTGAAGATATGTGAAGGCTGCCAGCCTATCTAGATAGAATTTTGTAGATAATTCTATGTCATTGTAAATATGAATATAATCCACAGGCTTGTCCTCTTAAAATATAAGAAAAATGTGTTAAATGTTGAACTTCAACAATGTAACCACAGTGCACTCTGCTGGATGAAAGCTAATAAGTCAAGAATTGTATGACTCTTTGATCTCAAGGCTTGCAGACATAATGTCTGGACTGAGAAATTGCCTCTGTTGTTTTGAGACCAGAATTAATTGCTGGATTTTACATATGTAATATCGTTTATTGCTGTAGTTTCTTGGCAGGTGCAAGATCAAAGAAAAGTTAAACCTGTGAGTTTCTGTTAGCCTGGGAAACAGAGAAGAATGATGCAATCTAAAATGAGTCAGGAGTGATATATTATTTTTAAGACTTTCTCAGGGAGAGAGAGAATCAGAGAGCATTTTGGATTTTGTCTGAAGAACATCTCTCATCAGTACTCTGCCTTTGCTCTATATGTAAGTTTATTTAGAACTGTGATTGCTGTTAGAGTTAGATAGGAATTTAGTCAGATTTAGTGTAGCTGTTTTCTGTATTTATTTATGTCAGACTACTCTACAGTATCATTTTAAAAATTTTCCTGTGATTTCTGAACTCTTGATGAGCACTGTGTTAAACTGAAAAGACTTGTCTTGTGTTTTTATTATTTATTATTAAATATTTTTAAACCTTTCAACTGTGGCTGTTTTGTACAGAGATCATTTAAGATCTAGAGCACATTGCACGTATATAGTGATACTGTGCAATGCCACTCCAAATAAGCCATGCTGTTCATCACACCCTAATTGGATAATAATATTACACAGTAATAATTGGCCACACTTTGGTAAGGGCCTTTTTAATAGCTGATAAGAGTAGTTGGTAGGAGTGATTACTACCATAAGCCTGGCAGGAGGAGGCATAGCTGGAGAACCTGTGCCAGCCTTCTCCAGGAGCACCTGTGTGTTTGTATATAAACCAAATCTCGAAGTGTGTGTGTGTGTTTGTGTTTGTGTGTGTGTGTGTGTGTGTGTGTGTGTGTGTGTGTGTGTGTGTGTGTGTGTGTGTGTGTGTGTGTGTGTGTGTGAGCTACCTGGGCAGGGGCACAAAGTAATGGTTGGAGAGATAGGGCACTGGAGACTTTCGCTTGACTACTCAGCTGAGATCTGTACCCTATAGCTGTGCCAGTGGGGAGTCTTATTGGGGATCTGGAGAGAAGGGGAGAAACCAGCCCCAGATTGACTGTGATCTCTGTGTGCTCATAAGGGAAATGTTACTTTACTGTGTGTGTATTTGTTATCCTTCCCAATGTGGACACCCCTCACTGGTGTTAGTGTTGAGGATTGAGACTTCGTGATTACTGGGCCAGTGCATGGGCATCACAATGTGAATTACAGTTGGTTAATTTATGTGCATTTTGCTGTATTTCATGATGGAACACTTATCATGGGTTAAGATCATTTATTACAGCATATGGTCCTTTGGTCTTCTAATAGCTCAATCCAGCAGGCTGTTATTTGTCTGTGAAACATATATTGAGGGTAAATCTGTGATGTGCATTGTGGGCATTGGTGGTTGTGTTGAAGTCCCATCTGATTCTATCAAATGCTTTTTCAATGTCTATGGAAAGAAAGCTCCATTACTTATCACAGAGATCTAAACCAGGTAAGGCAGGTTTCCAAAAGAAGATAGTTGGATGACTGATTACCTTTAACAATAACAAAAAGGGCAACTCTCACTCAGCCAGAGGATCCACACCTTATGCTGCCTGAAAGATAACATTTCAGCCAGGATTTTAAACTGATTACCACACAGATGGCACAAGTTTGACTGATATCTCCATTATTGGAAGATTGCAGGACAGAGTTACACTGAGTGTCTTAGACCAGTTCACCCATGTTTGAGGGAGGAAAATTGTAGTCTTGCTTGCCCAGATTGCTCCTTTGCAAATGGAGGCTTGCAAGACAATGATGACCACTAGACAGGGAGACAGGAGCTCCTACTAACAGTTTGGTGATATTAGCCTACTTTGACAAGTGATTGCTTACACACACACACACACACACACACACACACACACACACACACACACACACACACACACACACACACACACGTGCACACACACACATGTGCACACACACACACACACACACACACACACACACACACACACACACACACACACACACACACACACACACAGACACACGCACACACACACAGTGGCGGATGGCATAGAACACTCTCATGATGATGCATGTGAGATTACGGATGAAACCACAAAATCTCCTATTGCAACCTGCATGATAACTCCCAAAGAAGTGTAGGCTTGACTCCACTTTAATGAGGT
>NC_056729.1:844006575-844149075 GCF_019279795.1 Protopterus annectens
ATATATATATATATATATACATACATATATATATATATATATATATATATATATACATATATATATATATATATATATATATATATATATATGATATTACAGCTTCAAAGTACTCTTTAAGGTATATAATAAACACCATGATTGCAGATGCTCAGAGAAGAGAGCAAAAATCTGAGTTGCAGCAACCATGGAGAGACACTGTTTTCTTAAAAAAAAGGAACTTCCAAATATTAGACCTTGTTACACTGAAGGCCTTGTCACATATGCATTTCAGAAAAGGAAACTATAAATATTTCACAACACAAATATTCCACAACACACCTAACCCAAGAAATCAGTTTCAAAACAATTTGATTGTTTTCTTCATTAATTTGGGGATTATTTTCATCTCCATGGCATGCTCAGGAAATACTGAAAAGAATCATTACACTCACCCTGCCAAAAGGCTTAGGATGTTTATAGAAAGTTTTACAAATCAAAATGCTGAAATCAGAACATTTTTGCTACAAAGTGCTGCATTTCAAGGAAATGTACATATCTGTGAGCATTTCTTCAGAAATCTCCAATAAATAATTACATTTAGTTTACCAGATATTCATATACTATTTGATGTCATGATATTTTGAGGCACATGAAAGGCTATCTTTCTCAAATCATGTTACTTTTTTAGTCAAATGACACCCAGATGCTTTACAATTGAGGAATTCCAATATATATTCTTCACCTTGGAAAAATAAAGTGCTAAATAGAGAGAGCACAAGACACAGGCAGCTGTTAGAAAAAGGAATGTCCGCACTGACTGCCAACCAAAAGTTATTCCTCAAAGCAAGCATTTGCCAGTCCTGTGTCTGGCTTCCAACCTTACAAAAAAGTATGCATATCTGGGCTACTTTCTCTGTGTATAACCCTTTCTGCTAATCTCTTTGTACTGCTTTGTGATGTTTTTCCACTGTACGAACTTCTATCAGAAAGGATAAAAGCTGCATCATTGTCTTTGCCTTTTAACTCACTACTATGAACTTCAATTTTGAATCACCCAGTAGTTAGCTGATTTCCCATTCAGGGGAGTTAGATTGAAAATTTATATCAGTAAGGTGTGTTTAGTTAAGTATGTACAGTAACTAAAGGTAATTATTATTATTTTTGTCTTTTGATAAAACATCTTGTATGTCACGTTGTTTTGTGGTCTTCCAAGCAGCCACAGTGTCAGAATGCACAGAATCAAAATAAACAAAAAGACTGTAGGACTGCTGTTGTACATTATCTAACTTACCCAGCCAAAATGGTACCATTGTATGAATCAGTAAGAAGGCACTGATCAGAGGCTATATAAGAAGATTCTTTCAACAAACTGGACACTGAGACCTCTGCCTATTTACTTAGTTTTTATTGCAAGATCTGATGTTCACTCTGCCATTAATCACACACACACACAAAGTGGCTTGTAATTCATTCATTCTATTCCCTTGTAATGTCACAGCAGCAGTTTGTAATAATGAACACTCACTCACCTGACAGCAGGGTTAAACATATCTCCTTCCAAATAATCCATTGTTGCAGTAGGAGCAAGCTGCTTGTTGCAGTAGTTCAAGAAATAAATATTCCCTCGCTTGAGAAATAAATATGTATTGAAATATTCCCTTGTTGAAGCAGTGGCAGACTCCAGTTTATTTGTAATTCCCTTCCCTTCCTCACACTCATAAATATTCAGATATACATCCTCCTAGAGCAAGCCGGAAATGCTCGCATGTCCTCAAGCTCAATTCCGACAGTCTAGCTGGCTATTCACAGAGCTGACATCATCGCACACATGATGACATCAGATCAAAAGGCCAACAATTTCAAAAACGAGCCAGGAAAATCAGAAATTAAGGGATGCCACCCCATTATTTGGACCTCAAAACCGGAAAAAAATGGGAAATTCAGTACGGTTGAGAGGTATGTCCCCTTGTGGAACAAAATAACTACCTCACTTCTCCATTTCCATTTCTCTAGTATATATCCAGTGGAGAGGATGAGGTTGAATAGGCTTATTAGTGCATCCACCAGACAGTATCTGATTCTGCAAGGATGGCAACCTGACAAACTATCACATTATCAAGACCTATGGATCTCAAATCCAGGATAAACTATATCATGTGCATGAGTACCTTCTTCATTCCTTATACCTCCTTACTCTCCCTTCTTCACTTTCCTCCTTACACATATTAAATTCTCTTCCCTGACTTTCCCTCTAAATATACCATAAGCCTGTTTTCCCCCCTCACTTCATATTGCAATTCCTGTTTGTACTGGACTAACTTACCTTTAATTTCTTGACAAACTGTCTAAAATTTCTATAAATGTTAAATGATTGCCATATAACTTGTATCGATATTATCACTAATTAATTATGAATTATTTAAACTGCATATTTTTTGTTGTTCTTAATTTTTTTGTAATAATTTGAGGCTTTTCTACCTGGGTATCCACTGAAAATGAGCTTCTACCCAGTCAGAGGTGATGTAGGTGTACTAATAAAATGAGGAAAGTTATGTGGAACAAGAGGAATAAAGTTAGACTTCAATTTATCCACTAATATAATCTATGTCCTCGGGGATGAATAAGGGGGTAATTCAATAAAGCCTACATGGAGCTAATCTCCGAACATGGAGTTCAGAGGCAGAGTGATCCAGGAAACAAGAATGGGGGTGTACATGAGCCTCCCAGCACTATGCTGCCACGGATGCGATCGCGGAATGTAAATCACCTCATTTGCTGCTGAAAACCATGCAAATGAGGTGATTTACCAATCCAGGAAGCAGACAGGCATCCATGTAGGAGCCGTGTCTGCATTAAAAAAAATATGCGGAAAGTATCCATGTACCAGACTGTAAAAAAAAAAAAAAAAAAAAATGGGGCTATGGTTGGGAGGGTGGCTTAATGGCTAAGGTGTTTGCCTTATAAACACAAGGTGCAGGGTTTGAGTCTCACAAGGGATAATTGGCTAGGATTTAAATGGCTCGCAATGGCAGATAGCATAGTACTAAACTATGAACCTATGAACCTATGACAACTAAAAGTAAAGCATGTATTAGGTGCATTAGGCATGCCAAAGGCCAAAACTGTGGCCACTGGCATAGCAAAATATGAAAAATTAAAAGATTTTTTTAGCACATATGTCATGTTTAAGTGGAGTGCAGTGGCATGCAAACATGCAATCTAGCAAAAAATAAAATTAAAATAGTAAAAGGGGAGTAATAAAGGTAAAATGAATTTCTCCATTATACTGGCCAGCATGCAGACTCATATGATGGCAGGTTATAGTGTTTGCTAGTGACATAGGCTCTGGAGTGGTAGTGTAACATATTCTGTAAAGGCCTGTGTAAGCTGAGGTACTAGAGGATTTTATTGGTCTACTTTTACGATAAAGTACTAACTTTGGAGATTCACGGAGCCTTTTTTGTCATTTGGTGCCTACATCCTCAGATTTAGTGGTTCCTGTACCTTATCTGGAATTAGGTGTATGTAAATGAGCTAAGTTTACTGAATAGCAAATGGGTCACCATGTCCGTGTGTACTTAACTGTGTAGGTGATATAAAGTGGTGGTGTAGGCAGGAGAGGCAGCTGACATGAAAAGGGGGTGTGTCATGCTTTGTGTAAGTACATTAGAGCTCCGCGGCTCTTGTTTGCACTCAGCTAAGCACAGCTAAGCAAGGGGGTGTGTCTGAGGCTGCTTAGCTAAGCTCAGCTGGTTTAAGAAATGCTGAATGTGTTCGTGTCCAGGGGAGGACCCTTTCTGCTCAGCAATGTTTACACTAGCTCCACAGGTTTGTGCAGCGCGTAGTGGGGTTTAAAACTGGAGGAATTTGAAAAAAATAAAAAAAAGGAAATAGCTGAGAAAAGGCAATCAATTATAAATGACTAATAAGGCCTCTGCCACTTACAGTGGGCCATTCAAACCCCTCAATAATATAGCTAGCAGGTGGAATGTCTCATAGTCAGCCAGTCACACAGGCTGCATCTGCAGCACACCAGTATAAAGTATGCAAACACCCTTCAATCTGATTTGTCCCACATACTCAGCACCATTGGAGTACACACTTGGAAATATTAACTGACAAAATGATAAGGGCTGCTGCTGCTTTGCTACATCTCTACATGCTACAGACTGAGAGTAGTGATGAAGATGATGCTGACAACCAGACCAGACTGAGGAGGTGAAGAGTATTCAGACCCAGGGTAACCTTTCAGGGGCTACATGAGCTGGAGATAGTAGAGCACTACAGGGTGAACAGGGACATACTTCAGCAACTCACTCAGCTCTGACACCCTCACCTCAGACCCAGAGCCAGCGGGGGGAACCCATCCCAGTGTAAATAAAGGTATGTGTAGCCTTAAGAATACTACCTACAGCTACTTTCCAAAGACCTACTGGGGACATCATGGGGATCTCACAGGCATCTGCATCCAGGGTACTCCACCAGTTCCTGGATGTCATGCCAGCGAACACATTTATTTCCCTAGCATCCCTGAGGAGAGGATCACCAATATGCTTCTCTTCCACCATGCAGCACACTTCCCAGAGGTTCTGGGTGCCCAGGGCATTATCATTAATGTGTGTGCTGGCAGTCCTGGCAGTTATCATTACTCCCACATCTGGCACACATCACAGCTGTACCAGGCAATTGCCAGGGGGGACATCCCGTATGGCCATCTGGTGGGGGATGCTGGCTACAGACTGGAACCATGGATGATGACACCTATCAGATATGCACACACACACACACACACACACACACACACACACACACACACACACACACACACACACACACACACACAAGCATACACACTGAAGAACGTCATAATGAGGCCCACGCACAAACTAGGAACATCATAGAGCATGTGTTTGGGCTGCTCAAGTCACAGTTCAACTGCCTCACCATATCTGGTGGAGCCCTGCAGTACTCTCCAGCCACATGTGCACACATGTTCATAGTATCTACCATGCTACACAATATGATCCTGCAGGACAGTTGCAGCAGGAACATCACAGAGAAGGGACACAAAGCCTCCCACCATTGCCAAGTTCCCCACAGGTACAGGAGGACTCGGAGGAGGAACACCCTGAGCCTGTACGCATAGGCAGACGTAGGCATGTCCAGTATGCCTGTTCTTGGCATTGAGGCAATGCATAGTACATACACTGACACCCAAGGGACCCAAGGACTGACACCTCTCTCTGACTCACACACACACAGTAAAAAGGATGCCACACTCATCACACTACCTGTACATTACTATATATAGGCTGTGTACTGTGTGCATCTGACAGAGTTAGCCCTGAAGCACTGTACTCACAACTGCTACAGGCACAAGGTAAGTCACTCTTCTTAACAAAAAATTAATGGGGAAGTACACTGTGGTAGCATACCTGTGGTATTGCTGCATGTATACAAGGGAATGGAGTAGCCTACTTGGATAGCATCAGACAACTGCCAGCTATGTGGGACAACAGGAAAAGTTCACCAATTACTGGCTGCCTCACAATATGCAGTTGTCCCCTAGGTGACAAAACTCACTGCAGTGTATGTGGAGGCCTAACAAACTATGGGGTCATAGGTCACATGCATGGATGTCAATGTTGTAGTCCCATACACACCTTTCAGCCTCTCACAGCAAGTCAGCTGTACAAACCTATTAAAAAATGTGTGGCAAAGGCCCACAAATAGGGACAATGATGAAATATTCCTCATAAAAACTTACACAGTCATATCACAGCAAGACTTGCAGTTGCAGTAAGTCCCTGTAGGGTAAGAAGTCTGAAACTCAAATGTCAGTCATTACTTTCTAACTTCGGTCTTTAAAGATAAGCCAGTATTTTCCAAGACAATCACAATACTATGCTAAATGGAACCAAAATATAAAGTAAACATCTGGACAGTCTCTGGAAATGTGTACAGTTGAGAGGTATGCCCCCTCCCCCAACACACCCATGCTCCCATAGAAATGCAGTAACTTTTATGTTTGTAGGGTAATAGCACCAGAGCACACATTCCCAGGGCTGTCTCATTCAACTTGCTAACTTGTTCCATGTCCACAATATGCAGGGGTCAATGAGCTATGTATATGCGTGATTAATACTGTCAGGAAGTAGGCAGCATGTACTGTTGGCTGCTGTGGCTTACTGGTCTAAGTACAGTACTGTGGTTGACAGGGTGCATGTGTCAAGACTGGCGATGCCAACTATTTTGCACATCAGCTACACCTACGGTAGGAGTTGTACACACTGTCCAGAAGTCAATATCCATTACTGCAGGAAAGCTGAACAATTCAGGGACAGGGGGCCACACATATGGACAGTACACAGCGCGGAGTAACCTACACAGTGCCTACTAGGACAGCAGGTTCTTGAAAGTCAGTGTAGTTCCAGGTTATGAATGGCTGTGACCTTACTGTGTCAGTACTGACAACAAGTCACTGGGCACCATCCATACCCCTTGAATGCCAGGGTGTTACAGAAGGACCGCAGGAATGCCTCATATATCTGTTCTGCTTGTCATAACACTGCATTTGCCTGGCAAACTATTTGCAAAACAATAAAGACTGATGTGAAAACATCAGTGGCAGTCAGTGGAGAAGCAGACGTTTTACCCATAAGAAAATGCAAGCTAATACCAAACCATTCTCCCAACTGTCTATGTTTGGCAGAGCAATATTAACACCCTGTCCCCATACGTGGGCCTGTGTCTGACAGTTATATATGGGCCTGTCCAGATGTCAGTATTTGACAGCTATGGCCAACATGTAGCCTTATAATAACATTGTAACATAAACTGGTTGAGGACCAGAGCAGATGTAGGGGTGCAATGATGCACAACCTGCTAAACAGGTACACTGTGTGTGATGTTATGACTTGCACCCCACTCACACCACAAATACATAACAGCAGCACCTGTGGACAAAGCCTGTGACTGGACTACAGAAGGACAAAGAGACACATATTAGGGGAAGGGGAACCACTGGCCAGACAAATGGAGAATGTGCACACCAGAACATATGTTCCCTGCAGTGTATGGAGTCAGTAAACATCACCGACAACTACACAACACAAACCCACATATGTGGAGGTTCTCAACAAAAACAAACCCAAACAAAGGAGACCTCACAGGCAAAAACACATGAGAACTCCACAAACCTACACAACACATATCATGGATAGTCCACACTGTGTCCTAGTCCATGCTGGTGTGAATGACATCAGACGTGCCTCCCTGGACTACAGGAAGACAGACATGATTGAACTTGTTGAATATGTTTCTCATGCAGGTATGTACCGAGGCTTAAGCAGCATTCTACCGTAACCCAAAATGATGCCTCAATACAAGCAGAAAATGATAGATATTAACAATTGGCTTACATTCAGCTGTCATTTCAGAGGGATCCAGTGCTTGACAGCCTGGGAATATATGATTTACAGACCATGCTGCTGTGCTAGAGATGGCCTACATCTGTCTCACTTGGGTTTCAGGCCTCTGTCAAAGCCCTTTGACTCCCCCACAGTGCCTTTATTATGGAAAGTCATGAGGTCGATACTACCAACAAAAAACTCTCAAAAAATGCAAATTATGGGTCATTCTGCTAAATGTTAGGACTCTTAACATGAAACTGCACTCATTGCAAGCATTCCTAACCCTGGAAGATGCTAACATTTGTGCAGTCACAGAAACATGGGTCAAAGCTGTGAAGAGCACCCATCCTTATTGGTTACTTATCCTATCACACAGCCAGATCCCAAATTGTTGCCAGCAAAGCTAAAGGAGGGGGAGTTGAAGTATATATTAAAAAGAGACACACACCTCCAGGCTGGTCAAACAGTATGATACACGAGACACTCCAGGTGCAGTTAACCATTGGCAAGACCCCTATTCAAATTATAGGTAGCTACAGGCCTACATATTTGACTCAAGATGCCCATTCCACCTATCTGGACCTCTACAAATCTATCTAGATTCAAACCTTTACCCTGATCCTGGCTGATGTTAATTACCCAACCATAGACTGGAACAACTACCCATGCCAGAACAGAAATGCACAGAGATCCCTCCATGTTATCAATGCAAATGCTTTGGGACAGCTACTTGATACCACCACAACATGTGATACATATCTTGGATGTGGTACTAACCAACATGATTAACCACTGCACTACCCCTACAGTATAATCCTCCCTGGCAAGTTCCAACACAAAAGTGGTCACTTTCAATATCACCGTTTCCCCTGACCCCCCTTCTAGCTATGGTAGAGAACAAACAATACTCCAAGGCTGATTACAAGCATCTGAGGGATGGTATAAAGAGCTGTACAGCCCCCTCCTGCATTGTAGGAGGCACCAGCATTCAAATGTATACCGAAGTACTATACTAATATATATATATATATATATATATATATATATATATATATATATATATATATATATATATATATATATATATATATATATATATATATATATATATATATATATATATATATATATAGTTTATATACATATATATATATATATATATATATATATATATATATATATATATATATTTATATATATATATATAGATGCATGGAAGAATACCTGACAGGACAAAATTGTCCACTGCAAGGAAGAGTAAACCTGTCTGGTGGACATCTGCAATAAAGAAACCACATAACAAAAGGAGCACATTCCTCTCCAGGACCAAGAAGTAGCAGGTGCCCAACTGGAAGCAATCTCTCTTTAGCCTGAACAAGTATATAAGAGCACCAGTGAAGTCCTCTAAAGGCAACTTTGAGTCCAAATTGTACACATCTACTAGAGACACTCATAAGGCCTTCCTCACATATGTTTGCAATCTCAGAGGAAGCATACAGATCTGTTCAGAAGTGGTGGTCAAGGACACTACATACACACATGCTGTAGATATAGGCAATCTACTGGCTGACAGATTAAGTGAAAACTTCTCCCCTCTGTTCCCCATCAGTAAATCAGGACATCTCCAGTACCTGCCCCACTCCTTATCTCTAGGGAACAGATCATCACTGCCCTCTCAAAAACAAAAATGACAGCCTCCATGGGACCCGACAGCATCCTAGGGTGCGTCCTACATGATCTCAGGCATGAAGTTGCAGCACGATTTGACACCCTATTCAACCAAGACTTGAGTACCGGTTTTGTCCCAGCTAAGTGGAGGACAGCCACTGTCATCCATTTACACAAAGGTGGTGTGTCCAATGATCCAGGAAATTATACACCCATCAGCCTAAGTAGTCTGATTTGCAAGGCCATGGAATGGATTATCATAGACCTCATTAACAAGGACATTGGCAAACCCAAATACTCGACCCCACACAGTCTGGCTTTGTCAAGGGAAGTAATGTCTGTTAAATCTGGTCAACATCTTTGAGATAGTCACCAAAGCCATGGACAAGGGCAAGATGGTGCACACCACCCACCTCACCTTACCCAAAGCCTTCGACACTAGTCCCCACTTGCCCATAGTAGATAAACGCTGCCCACAAAGCATCAGTCCATATGTTTTCAGATGGGTAGCAAACTGGCTCACTGATAGATCCCACCTAATAATAATAGGGGTAGCCAACCCAAGCGGTAGGACCATAACAAGCAGTGTACCCCAGGGATAGGTCTTGGGGCCTATGTCTTATGGTATATACTACTCTGAGTTGCATGCCACAACTACTGGCCTAAGGTAGACCAGGTATGCAGATGACTGCAGGCTGGGCATAGTCATCATTTCCCCAAGTGATGTGGATGTCATCCAAGAGGGTCTCACCCAAACAAATGACTGGTGCCAGAAACATAGCCTCAAGCTGAAGGCCAAAACATGCATCATCATCCACAAATATTATGACATTAACAACAACGTCCTAACTACACAATCAGCAGTGAGGAATTTTGCCACCAAGGTTGATAGCAACCTGACTTCTGACCACCATGTTGCTTCTGTTGTACGGAAAGCTGTCTATATGGCCAACCTCATAAGTAAGGGTATCTCATCCAGGACAAAGAGGTCATGAGATCCATGTATTCTACCCTTATAAGGACAATTGTTGAGTACAATGCTCCCTTCAGGATGTACCTCACAAAGCACATGCAGTAGCTGGAGAGACTACAGAGATTCCTCACCAGGAGAATCCAGGGTCTCAAACACCTACCCTACACAAATAGGCTAAAAGCACTGTCCCTCTACTCAGTTTCATACTGACTTCTCAGAGATGACCTCTGTCTGCTATACAAAGCAATCCAGACCCTGCCTTGATGGGACTGCCACATATCTGGAAGTTAAGCTCCACTCGAACAACCTGTAAGTGCAGCAGCAACCTGGTCTGTGATATCAATAGGACATGTAAGTGTGATAGATTTGTGTCCCACAGACTCCACCATCTGTGGAATACACTCCCTGCCAACGTCGAGCAGAGTACCTCAATAGCCCTTTTGAAGTGCACCCTGGATAACTGGATGGGAAACAGGAAATACTCTCCTGGGATTCCACCTGTGTCCCTGCTGGACAGTGGCTCTGGGTGCTGACATGTCTAAACATGGGCTACACTCTTGTCTGCTACAGTTATAAGGGCCTCAGTTCCAATATCCTATGAACCTGTCAACAAATGTCTGTCAGCAGTTCAACACATAACTCTATACTGCTCTGCCACTGACATTCCAAGGAAACCACAGTGCTATGTAGAATATACCACACATATCATGGAAAACCATGCTCAGTCCAATGCACTCTGTAACCACACCGGGATATGACTTTTCAGTTAATAAGGATACCACACAACGTGGAGATCCCCACACAGTATATCACTGAGGTGCTGGACTGTTTACACAGCTTCATCAGCCAACTGTCTGTAGCACACAAAACCCTGGGCTGGACTACAGTTACCTCTGGAACGGACTCCCACATTTACTATAGAAGGTCATACTGGGCATGCTCCTACACTTAGAGAATTACACTCCATGTCGAAACCCACCCACATCGGACTATACAACTGTATTGTGCATATATGTCTTTGCATACAGACAGCTATGTACACTTTAAATGGCTCTCCCCACCCCATCACAAAGGATTACCTTCAGCTTCTTGTAGATAGCCCATATGTGACATATCTGCATCTGTTGAGGGTGATACACCTACATATATATATATATATATATATATATATATATATATATATATATATATATATATATATAGATATATATAGACAACATATGCAAATATATCAATCATACACAGGCAGAGACAGGGAGAGAGAGAGTCAGACACAAACAGATAGAGAGAGAGAGAGGAAGACACAGACAGAGAGAGAGTCAGAGAGGGAGAGAGAGAGACATCCTGAAAGTCATAGAGTGATGTCCTGCTACAGACAATAGCACACCAGTTGTATCCAGTGGCATGTGCCAGTATGAAGGGGAGCTCCAATGTGCAATAGTAGTGAGGTAAGGGTTGTAATCTCACATTACCCGTCTGTGTGTGTGTGTGTGTGTGTGTGTGTGTGTGTGTGTGTGTGTGTGTGTGTGTGTGTGTGTGTGTATGCATGTGAAGCTTAAAGTATTTTAAGGCCTTTCCCACATAGTATACTTCCCATTGTCCTTCTTTACAAGGCCTGCAGATGTCATTCACCTTAGAAGTATCTTTGGGCACACTTGTGCCCTATAAACTCCATGGCATGTGTAATAAATGCATAGCACTATAGTACAAATAACTAGATGGATAGGGGTTCTAATCTCCACACTGGCAAATGTGTGTATTGGTTATACCATTTTGAGGCCTGTTCCACCCTGGTACTGCTCCCCCATTGCATTACTTTACAAGGCCTACTAATGTCATTCACTTTAGAAGTACCTTGTGCCACTCTGTATCCCTATAAGCTCTGTGGTGCATGTAATTATGATGAAGCAGTATAATACAACTAACTATATAGTTAGGGGTTCTAATCTCAGCATTGCCAATTGTTTGTGTGTGTCTTGAGATCTATATCCCCTGTGTATGTATATTGTTTATACCATTTTGAGGCCTGTGCCCCCCATTGCATTACTTTACAGGGCATGATCATGTCATCAACTTTAAATCCACTGTTGGACACTTTCTAGGCATGCAAGCTCCGTGGTGCATGTGATAAGTAGGCAGCACTATAGTGCATACAAGTAGGAAGATAGGGGTTGAATCTGAATACAGACACCTGTACTAGTGTGTGAAGCATATTCTCTATGGCTGTTTTGGTTATACCATTTTAAGGTGTGTTGACCCCCTCCTCATGGCATTACTTTAAAGAGCCTGTTGCTGTCATCCACCTTACATGCATCACGTTAAACTCTACAGGCCATACCAATCATCTGTAGAGATGTATGCAGAGTGTCCAGATGATTGCAACATATATGTGGTCCATGTCTCCTAACAATGGGGTTTTATGACAAATGATTGGGAAATATGTGTCAGTTGCCATAGTTACACATGTCAGCTTCAGACGTCATGCCTATCTGAAACATCATGGTGATCCAAAGTCTGTTACCCTATCACTTGTCCAGGTTTGAAAGAGCAATATGTGAGAATAGTCACTATTTTGGGTGGTTTATCCCACCATCCATGAAGGCATTCCCAAGATTAATTGGTGTAGGAGGTCGTGACTTATATCCCTAGCATATCATCTAAGTGGCACATGCAATATGTAATGTAACATTATGGTACATGCAAGTAGATAGGTACAGGTTCTAATCTGACCATTGCCAACTGTGTGAACGTATGTGCTTCTGTATGCATGTCAGCTGTGGCTGTCTTGCCTGTCTGTATGCAATGATTATACAATTTTGTGTGCCTGTTCCACCCTTTTAACTCCCCTATTGCCAACATACTCATGGCCCCTACAGATGTCATCCACCTTACAAGCACAGTCACACCTTTCCTAACACAAAGACACTGTGAGGCATCTGTGTGTGTTTGTGTGTGTGTTTGTGTGTGTGTGTGTGTGTGCGTGTGTGTGTGTGTGTGTGTGTGTGTGTGTGTGTGTGTGTGTGTGTGTGTGTGTGTGTGTGTGCATGTGTACTTCCCCTTGCAGCAGTCTAACTGTGTTACAGACACCAGCATACCTCTCAACCCTCACAGAAAGACATCCGGTGAAAGACGTATGGAAAAGTGGGGCAAAGACCAAACATTGAGCACAACCTACACATATTGCTGTGACATGCATGGAAACTAGATACCAGAACAGGTTGTGCATTTGAATGTACTTTCCAAAGGGTATGTGTTGTTACATGACAATATCCATCATTGATCTTATGTTAGTGTGTCATGATTTTCAAACAGTTTGCCAGAAAACTACAATGTTATGACAAACGGAGGTAAAATATGTGTCAAACATGTGGACAATCTGCAGACATGTATAGAGGTCACAGATATTGCCACTATCTGCACCACTCTGCAGGTTGCAGTTCATGTTTCCTAAGGTGTGACCTATGATAACAACTGAAACAATAAAGAGGTCCCAAGAGTGTAGGACAACAAACATTTCATAAAGTTGTCTACTAATTGCATAGAGCAGTTATTGCACATCGGAAGCACTGTAATGTTATGATAAATAGCATAAGCTAAGGTAATGTCACACAAATAAGGTATCATAATAGCAAACCAAAGGAAGTCCTGTATGTTGTAATTGCCATGGGTATGCTATGTCCTGGCGACAGTCATGTTAATACAAGACGTGTCTCACAGTCCACATTTGATAAGGTGGCAACCACAATCTGTGTCACCTATGTGTGTGCAATATGTAGACATGTGAAGGCCCTGGGACTACCTGCTACCCCCAATTACCTGCATGTATATAGGCATGAATGCTATCTGCCACCACTCACATATGTAGGTACAGGCTAAGGCTGTTTCATCTGTAAGTATTACGCAGTCTGTCATTGAGCCACAAACTGCTGTAAACACACTGCAATGGGCCATACAGTGGGCATGCAATAATGTCAAGGTCCTGGCCTCAAGCTGAATGCAGACAACAGTGTCAGCATGTCATATGGCAAAGACATGTCCCCAGTATTTCCCACATCATCACCGACCTCATAAATACACAGACTTTGAGGACAAACCTGGGTACTCATGATGGCAGCAATATTAATTTCAGGCAACAAGTAGTGGCAGTGGGCAGGAATTGCCTGTATGTTGTTCACCACATAAGTAAAGGGACGCTAATCCAGACAAAAGGTGGTCATTATCTCTAAATATTCCTCAGTCAGCACAACAATACATTAGCAGCATGGCCAGTCTGCTATGCAACTATGCAGACATCTGCAGAAACTGTAAAGTTAACATCGACAAAGGTCAGCCATGGCCCTCAACACTTGTTCCACGCAGACAGCCTGTAATCAGTACTGCCCCACTGGTCACCAGTGAGGTTGTCCACAGGTGTCTGTGGCATGACTAGATGGCAATGTTGTGCTCAGCCCTTCAACAGCTGTGCCATGTATGAGGGTTCATTCCTGGCATGAGAAGCCTGCCTCACATATGAGATAGTAGAAACACATCCTGTAGAGTCAGGTTTGGCTCACAGAGGCTGCCCTCTCTAAGGACTACACTCCGCAAACATGGCAAACACAGTACCATGCATACCCTCATCAACTGCATTTAGGTTGAGTGGATGGGAAAAAAATCTGTCCCTGTGGTTCAACCTGTGTCCAGCAAAGACAGAGGCATCAGGTGCTGATTGATGATACTGTTGGGGATAAAGTAATGGCTAGGCTTGTGAGGGACCCAGGGCCAGTACTCTAGTAACCTCCTCTGTAAGTATGAACCTGTGGTCCTACGGAACACTCAGGTGACATGTATGAAGGCTAGATGGCTATGTCAAGCGGTATGCATGCAAGGTTACACTGTCTGCCACATTGTCCCTCACACATTGTTGCACACATACACACCTAGGTAAGCATGTACATATACAGCCGTACCTTGTCGATGAAAAGGTCACTGCATTTCCAATCTGTCATACTCGACTTTGGTAATGTTAACAGCTTCCCAGGATGGACACACACAGACACCTGGAACAGAAACAGAATAAGGTATGTGAGATAACAGTCAGTCAGCAGTACTAACAGCAATAATGCATCATGGCAGAAAGGTACATACATTTTGATGTGTACCCTTGACAATTGCAAGCAGACAGCACCTTACACAGCATAACATTACTACACTATACACTAGCATATATTTACCATGTGCATCAACCACATATCAGCATGTCCCTGGATCAATGGTATGGATAACAGGGATTTGGCACAAGTATCATCACATGAACAGGGTGTGGTGTGGGGTTGCCAAAAGCCTAGGCAGGGCCATACAGTTTATATCATGCTCGTGTCTGGAGGGGTGGTGTTCAGCTGGCCCATGGAGAAGAGCTGTGTGTGTCTGATGGTGACCTGCATGTGATAGTGATGTGAGAGTGTGTGTATGCACACAGTCAAGCCATGTGCTAGCCCTACACAAGGGTATGTTGAACAGCCATGGACTGTACATGGCAGGTTGTAAAGTTCACCATCTTTGGCCATGGACACAGGAACTGCTTCTGCCAGGAGTATCACTGGCACCACCAGGCCCAAGGCCAGATGTGGTACTACTTCCTGATGGTGACTACTGTTTCTGGATCTGTGTCCCTCACAGGACAAACCAAGAACATGTGCCCATGGCCTGCTACTTTGTGGTGTGGACAGCACCCTCCCTTCAGTAGAGTTGGTGTTACTGCCACTACAGGAGTGTGAATGTGCACGGCCACATGGGCTCTCAGCTGATCATGTTGCTGACCTACGTCCATGTGTCTGACACCCTACTCTGACCACATGTTCAAGCACAGACATTTCACGGTTGAGCACTGACAATGTCTTACCCCACCGTCTATCCACGATGTCAGCAAAATGACATACAGCATCACCAATGGCATGGAGGTAATCACACATGGTAGGAAGTGTTGCATCCATGACCCTGAACATCTGTCTGGTGTACCATTCACAATATTCTTGTGCTTCCATGATGGACCCAAACATGCATTGGGTGACACCTACTGTGACACCTCTGACAGAGGCTGTATGGTCAGCAGTCCTCCTTCGAGCACCCTTGTCAATCTGCCTGTGTGGGACCTCGCCAGCTCTCTGGCTATGGCTAGTATCTACACTCACAGATGCCATAGTCACCACACTAGCCTGTCCAATGTCACCACCCTCTGGCTGTCCAATATCTGTGGCTGCTGGGGACTGGGTATGTATGGACATACTGACCATGTGCAGGGACATTGTGGGTGGAAGTGGGATTTCAACCAATGGTACATATTCAGTTCCCAAAACCCCACCTGTGCCTCACTATGACCATCATCATCATCATCATCAGAGTCTGATAAGACACTGACATCAGGTTGTGAGGGGGAGAGACCCCAACCCCAATGTTCACCTGTGAGGGGAAGGCAACATATGTAAATTACTACCTGCACTATAATGTTTGCTGATCTACACACACACACACACACACACACACACACACACACACACACACACACACACACACAGACACAGACACACACACACACACACACACACACATGAGGTGGCACAAAGCCATTATACAGACCACACTTTCTGAATGATGACATGCACAACACACAATCAGACCACAATAGACACACTCTAGTCAGGCCCTCAACAACATGCAGTGCAGCTATGTCCAGTTGATGTTGCTACTACTATACACCTCTCAGATATATGAGGACCTTCACGTAACAGACACAGTGCATCTGTGTATACAACACTAACGTACCCCTGTATAGCACAGTAGCAACACCTATACAAACGTATGTGCCAATAGGTTACAGCTCCTGTGAATAGGCTCCTGTGATGAGCAATGTGATGCACTGCAGTTAACCCCACCACAAGTGAACATGCACATATTGCATTATGGCTAAGCGTAACAGTTGTGTGCATGGAAAACTGGCTCCCTTAACATGCCTAAGGTATTGGTGAGCCACAACAGTTTCACACAGTTTCACTCTCACCAGCTTCAGCTTGCTGTTCCTGAGCTAGACCAGAGGGACCTATGTAGTTGTGGGGGAGGTATTGTCAGCACACACACACACATTTGGCATTGGTACAGGGTATGTGCATTTATGAACATGTACAGTAAAAGCTGTGATACTACCCAAATTGCTGACACTCACAATAGGTGTGCACTTGTGTGCAAAACCCCACCCACAAATACAGTTTGACCTGACATATGCATCCAGATATGCAAAGGCTTCCACTATGAATGCTACATTATTGAAGTGATGCCCACTGGTGGCTTACCTGGATGCTCTTCAGCTGTTGACTCTGTGCCACCCACCTCCACGATGTATGTAGTGATGGTTTCCTGGGAAGCAGTGGCTGCACCAAGGGTTGTGAGGAACTCCTCCATGGATGTGAGTGGTGCTTGAGTAGCAGGCCCTCCACCTGTGCCAGCACTGTCCCTGGCCACAGCTGCAGCCTTTTTGCGTGCATTGTGGATGAGGTCTGTGGCACAGTGTCGGACCTGTCCATAGCTCCTGTTGTGGTGTCCCACATTGTTAATGGTCGATACCAGTTCTGCCCACAACGCAATATGTTCCTGCTGGTTTTGCCGGCTCCTTCCAAAATGTACCCTGTGATGTAGTCTGAGGGCATCAATGATTGCAGCAGCCTCTGCCTCTGAGTATGGCGGGTTGCATCTGTGTTACATCCCACCTGAAAGACAAACAGGGGAACACATCACAGGACCACATAGTTTGCCCACAATCATGTACAGATACTGCACATCCACATATGCTAGCATTATCCACCACTAGCACCCACATCATACCCCTGACATTTATCACTACAGTATGTGTGTGTGTATTTTCAACATATTGACATTATAGCATGCGTTGCCCCCCTCATCCTGATGTCTCATGTTCCCTGCACTGAGGACCATTAATGTGAATAATCCTCCATTCATCATTCACATCACACAGCACATGTAGCAGCTGGGGACATCACAAAAGTTCTCCAGCAGTGAATATCAGGGCATCAAACATCTACCATACACTTATAAGCTATAAGGCAAACCCTCTACCCAGTGTCATACATACTCCTCAGAAGTGACCTCACTGTGGCATGCTAGGCAATCACGGACTCCACATTGCTGGGACTGCTGCATGAGTGCAAGTCATGCTCCACTGTATCAACAGACACACACAAACACACACACACACACACACACACACACACACACACACACACACACACACACACACACACACACACACCCTAAACCTCGTGGGTGACCTGAATTGGCCTTGTTGGCAGCTCACATGTCACACACAATCACCCTATAGTGGCATGGGCACGATGTCCACATCAAGCAGGGTAGCTACCTAAACCTTTGCAGGCGTAACCTGGTCAAATGGATGGTTAACAGCACATACATCTTTGAAATATTACCTGTGTCCCTGTTGGATGGGGACATCTGCTGCTGCCTTGCATACACATGGGTTAACGTGTCCTAGGCATATGGGTGCTCATGGCCCATAGCCTAGTAACCTGAGATGGCACCAAGACTACCAGAAATGGTTTGACTGCTGTGACAGACTGTGTTTCATGTGTCCAGACACATCACTGCCATTGACTGATGGGTGTCCCCTATGGGCAACTTTACAGTACTATGTCATCCAGTCTATATCCCGCAAATAGGTGAGTGCTACTACAGGTGCATGTGGACATTCCAGGAACATCTGAGTTACACAATAACACTGAGTGGTGCATATGTAGCGTAGGGTGACCTCCTCATAGGTATCTGACATCTGCAGTATCCGGATGTTTGCAGAATGGGTACATGCGCCTGATGGTTGTAGACCCCCTGCCAGACAAATGTGTATTTCCGCACACTAGTTGGGCACCATGTGATGGTTGTCCACATAGTTTAGGGATGTGTCTGTGACATGCCAAACTCCTGGGGACACAGTAATGGTACATGAATTTCTGGTACTGTATCCATTCCCTTGTGTTGGATGCTCAGTATGTATGCACTGCTACTGAGCCAGAGCCAGCATCCCCCACTACTGCCTATAACCTGCTGTCCTGCTGCAGGGGTTCACCAGGTCTGCTAGCCATATTTGGCAGGCAGTCAGATACAGGGGTGGAGTACACATTGACCTAGCCAGAGTATGTCAGGAATGGTCAAGGAGACCTGGACAGTCTGTGAAATAATCCTGTATAACATTGGCAGACTGAGAGGGGCTTATTAATGGTACATGGTGTGATATGCCAGCTATATCCACCAGTACGTACTTCAGTGTGACACCCATGCAGTGGCACAGTAATCAAGGAGCCTCAATACTCACTACTACCACCAGTGAGGGGCATACACAATGAGAGGATGACAAGTATGCACACAGTAAAGTACAATTACCCTCCAGAGCATACAGAGCTCACACTCTGTCTGGGGCTTGTTTCTCCTTCTCTCTCCAGATCCCCAATAATAACCCCCACTGGCACAGCTATACAGCTAACATCTCAGCAGAGCAGCCAAGCCAAATCATCCATCATTCTTTCTGTCTGACCAGTTCTTCATGTCCCTGCCCAAGTAGCTGACGCACACATTTTCAGATTTGATTTATGAATCTCACACACACACACACACACACACACACACACACACACACACACACACACACACACACACACACACACACACACACACACACACACACACAATCCTGGAAAAGGCTGGCCCAGGTTTACTAGCTATGTCCCATTTTGCCCACACATAAAGGTAGTTCCAACTGCAATAATCCAGCTCTTTATCAGCTACTGTAAGGCCCTTACCAAAGGGTGATGAATACCACTGTGTGATGTGCCTATTAGCCAAATGGTAAGTGTGACCAAGACCAAAGCTATTGGAGTGGGTTATACAGTGTTACCAAATACATATGCAAGTACGCTAAGAGCTTACTTAGTTCTATACCGACCAGACACAATTACATGGTTTAACTATATTCCATAATAACTAATAAAGGAACAAGACAATAATCAATACAGTAACTACAGAGTTCACATTCACAGGGAATAATTTAAGACAATATTGCAAGACAGTCTGAAAAAAATTACAGCAAACATCTAAGGTAATAGGTTCATAAGTGCATAGGATGATACTAGCTTATTGGCCTGGAGGACCTTATAAGCCTAGCCAGGAATTTTGCCCATGTTCCTTCAAAGTCAACACCTGTTTCTTCTGTCCAGCAGGGACACAGGTGGGATCCCAGGGGTGTATGTTCTGTTTCCAATCCAGTCATCCAGGTTCTTCTTAAAGAGGGCTACAGAGGTACTCTGCTTGACACAGAGAAGGAGTCTATCCACAGATGGGCGTGTCTTTGGGACACAAATCTATCTCATCAACAAGTTCTATTCATGTCACATACCAGGTTAAGGCCCTGCATGTGGGTTGCATGAGTGGAGTTTGTCTTACAGATATGCAACAAGTCCATCGAGGCTGGGTCGGGAATGGCCTTGTATGCTACACACTGGTCACCTCTGAGCAGTCTGTATGAGACTGAGTACAGGGACAGGACTTTTAGCCTATCTGTATAAGATAGTTGTTTGAGACTCTTGATTTTCCTGGTCATGGAACCTCTGTCATCTCTCCAACTGCTGCATGTGCTTGGCAAGGTACATGCTGAAGGGAGCTTTGTACTCAATAATGGGTCTGATAAGGGAGGAGTACAGGGATGATATGACCTCCTTGTTCCTGGCTGACATGCCCTTATTTATGAGGTGGGCCATGTAGAAAACCTTCTGTACAATGAAGGCAACGTGGTGGTCAAAAGTCAGGTAGCTATCAACTTGGGTGCCTAACTCCCTCACGACTGATTGCATGCTTAGTATGATGCTACCACTTTCATAAGTACCGGTGATGACATTTTCTCCAAAGGGGATAATGATGCATTTCTTGGCATTCAGTTTGAGGCCATGCTTCTGGCACCAGTTATTAGTTTGGGTAAGGCCCTCTTGGAGGATGTTCACATCACTAGGGGAATTTAAGACAGCACCCAGCTTGCAGCCATCTGTAAACTTGGTCAGCCACAGAACACTGGCTTTGGCTTGCATCTCAGAAAAGCATATGCCAAACAGTAGAGGCCCCAAGACTGATCCTTGGGGCACACCACTCATTACTGGTCTACTTCTAGAGGTGGCTTCCCCTACTTTAACTGAGTGAGTTCTATCAGGGAGCCAGTTAGCTACCCATCTGGTAACATATAGGCTGATACCTAGCTGGGAAGGTTTATGTATTATGCCCAAGTGGGGAATAATGTCAAAGGCTTTGCCTGGGTGAAGGAAGGCACTGTGTACTGTCTTCCATTCGTCCATGGCTTTTTTGAGTGTTTCAAAGATGTCAACCAAGTTGAAAAAGCATGATCTCCCTTTGACAAAACCAAATTGTGTGGGGTCAAGTGTTTAGACGTTGCCAATGTCCTTGTTTATTAGGTCCATGATGATGCATTCCATGGCCTTGCAGATTAGGTTAGTTAGGCTGATGGGCCTTTAATTGCCTGGGTCAGTGAATGCTCCACCTTTGTGTAGAGGGATGACAGTGGCTGTCCTCCATTCAGCTGGGATGAAGCTGGTGCTCAGGCTGTGGTTGAATAGGGTATCTACTGGAGTCGACAGCTCATGCTTGAGTTCATATAGGATACAGGCAGAGATGTTATCGGGTCCCATGGAGACATTATTGTTTGCCTTTGAGATGGCATTAAGGACGTGCTCCATGGTGATGAGGGGAGGGGGGCAGGTGCTAGGGATGTCCTGGGGTACAGATGGGGGGGCAGGGGGTGATGTTTTCAATGAACCTGTCTGCCAGCAGGTTGGCTATATCTATGGCATTTGTGTATGTGGTGTTATTGACCACCAGTTCAGAGCAGATTTGGGTTTTGCCCTTCAGATTGCGGACATATGTGAAGAAGGCCTTGTGATCATCCTTGGTGGATGTGGCCAATTTGGACTTGAAGTTAACCTTAGTGGATTTCACTGGTGACCAAATATGCTTGTTCAGACAAAAGGAGAGATTGCTTCCAACTTGACACCTGCTCCTTCATGGCTCTGGACACCAATATTTTCCTTCTATTATAGAGTTTGTTTATTGCTGCTGTCCACCAGACAAGTTTACTCTTCCTTGAGGAAGATGATTTGGTCCTGTCAAGTATTGCTTAGTCCATACAGCTATGTAGGTGCTCACATATTTTTTTCTGGTGTAGGCTTTGACATTAGTGCTAGTTCCAACTGAAAGGATGGTGGCTGTAAAGCAGCTTATACCTGCTCTGTGGAGATTGTAGTCAGCTTTGTAAATGTTTTTCTGTTTGACCCTGACAAGGAGGGTCAAAGGGGATGGTGACTTCAAATGTGATCTCATTATGGTAGGATCTTACCAAGGAGGATAACATAGTAGGAGTGCTACAGTGCTTACTCATGTTGATTAGGACTGGGTCCAAAATATTTTCACCTCTCGTAGTAGGGGTGTTGACCTGCTGATCCAATGCATTGCTATTGCTGAAGGTGGGGAATCTCTGGGGGTTCATGTTTGGGCTAGAATAGGTCTTGCACTCTATGTTTGGGTAGTTAAAGTCACCCAGGATCAGGGTAGCGGGTTGAATCTTGATTGATTGAAGTAAGTCAAGATAGGTGGCATGGGTGTCCTGAGTCATGGTTGGGGATCTGTAGCTAACTATGATATGAATATGTGTTTTGTCAACAGTTAACTCCACTTTGTGTGTCTCCTGTGTGTAATATCATTTGCCCAGCCTGGAGGTGTGTATGTCTTTGATAAATATTGAAACTCCACCTCCTTTGGCTTTGTAGCCTTCCATTTGGGGTCTGACATGATAGGATGAGTAACCTGGTAAGGTTGGGGTGATCTCCACAGCTTTGAACCAGTTTTCAGGGACTGCACAAATGTCAGCATCCTCCAGGGCAAGGAATGCTTGCAATGACTGCAGTTTCATGCTAAGACTCCTAGTATTCAGCAGCATGACTTTTACATTTCATTTATATGAATTTTTCATGTTGGTAATATTGTGCTCATGACGTTGCCTAAAAAAGGCACTATGGGGGAGGCAAGACCCTTTGCCAGAAGGTTAAAACCCAGGGGAGACAGATGAAGGCTATCTCTGACAAAACATTATGGTCTGTCATTCATGTGCTGGCATTTGACTGAGACAGCAAGGAGCCTAGATTCTGAATGTGATTGCATCTCTCACATATTCTGTACTTAGGTGGTAGTAGTAGAGGGTTGTCTGTGCACATAAGGCAGTTGCTACACTGTCTCAGGATGCCCATATCAACCACACTAGCAGTAGGAACCACAGGAGATTGTCCATCCATGGTTATCAAAATCTGTGGAATAGAGGTCAGGGATAGCAGAGTGGATACTATCTGAGGAAAGTACCCATAGGTGTGAGTATGGCTGGATAAAATCAATACGGTAGCTGCAGGTGAGGGCCTCACTCACACAGGAGTACTGGTAAGGGAAAAAAATTAAAAACTGAGATACCTCGCAAAGGGTTAAAACAGCATAGTGCTGGTGTGCAATGGACAAACAAGCACAAAACCACACAGATATTGGGTTTAAATACCATAAAAACAAAGGTAAAATAGAAACACTGGAACTAACCAACCAACCCTTGTCCCTGAGCTCTTAGTTCAACACTGCATGCCATACCATTTCCAACCACTTCACTTCATCCCAGTAAGTTCAGTCAGGCTCTGGCCAACACAAGATGGTGTAGCTGGAAACACAGGAATCACACAAACAGATCTGAATACAGCAAAACATGCAACCAGACTATGCTAAAGATATTTAAACTATGTTTAGGTCAATTTAACAGAGGAGAACAGATACACACTTAAATATAACAGTAGCAAACAAGAGCAAACTGATTTAAACAAATTAACCAATTAACCAATAAGAAAGCTCAAAACTGAGTCCTGTTCCAGCAGTCTTCAATCAGACAAGGTCTAACTGCACACTCCTGCCACTAAGGTGCAGGGGTAGCCTCTCCAAAAAAAGATGGCCTGGATTAGTGCTCAATTAATGCAAACAAAGCTAGATTCAGCAGGTCTAAATCTAGTCTATGCTACAGCAAACAAGGCGCACCAATTTCAGAAAGAAACAGTTCAAATAAGCAGGCACAATAAGTCTTTAACCAGCAATTCCCAGCTCAAAAGGGCAGAATCTACCCTCTCCTCCCACAAGAGTGCAGACCACAAACATTCTTAATGTAAAATAACTGGCCTGCGCACAAGTGCTTAAATTAGAAGTAAGACACTTTTAGAATAACAGACAGTAAAAGCCTTCTCCCAGCAAAGCGCATCTTAGAAGGAAGTGAGCTACCTCTCCTGGCACTAGAGTGCAGACCACAAACCATCTTACTGTAAAACAAATGGCCTGAAGACCAAGTGCTTACACCAAAAGGCTTAGAATAACAGTTATGATTTAATCAGGCTACTAAAAAGCAATAATAAATGCAGCAGAATAAGTGCAATTGAGTACTTGTAAGAACAGGCAGCAAAAGCAATATAAAGAAAAAAAAAGTAGGAAGAAACACAAACATAGTAAAATTACTTTTTATTTATGTTAAGTGGGAAGGGATGAAACACGATAATTTAAGTTTGGGAAACCAAGGAGGGGGGGGGGGGCTTCCAAAAATTATTTCTCACTACTCAGTAGAATAAGTTGATGGAATGGGACTGGGAGCAATGTCCAAAATGAGATTTATAGTAAGGGCGGGCAACTCAAAGTCACCAAATTTAAGAACACAACAATGACTTGGTGAATGGGAGGGGGAACTCTTATAACTCCAACAGAATTGAAAACATAAAACAAAACATATGTAATACTAGAATAAGATACAAAATAGAAGTGATCAAACCTTAAATAAAGGGCTTCAAATCAACCTTAAATGCAGAGATGACTGATACTCAGAGTAATGCAGAACACACAAACACTTCAGCTAACTACAGATATTTCTAACTAAAAGTGCAATGCTGTCTCTTGACTCCTCCATCTACTTAACTGATGCTATTCACAATTTGCAAAGGCATTCTTTGGTAACTTTTTTAACTGACCCTAGCCTAGAACTCTTAAAACACCAACACAACAGACAACTTAAAACTAAACAAAGGTACTAGAATACAATACAAAATAGAAGTGATCAAACCTTAAATAAATTGCTTCAAATCAACATTAAATGCAGAGATGACTGATACTCAGAGCAATGCAGACCACACAAACATCAGACAGTTATACTATATTCCCATCTATATGTAAACAATTTTACATTTCCCTAGTTCCTTAATATTAGCAAGGCAAATGCAGATGAGTGGATGCTGTCAGATACACAGACACATACAGCATGCAAAGGTCTTTCTCTGAAACAGGTGTGGAAGTAATAATCAACATTAATGCTGGGTTATCTCAGATTACATCAGTGTTTGTCACCTGCCTTCAATTCCCAGGCTAACAGCAACTAACATACATTTTAGCATCTCTGCATCAGAAGAGACTATGTCTGATGTTTGTGTAGAACTGGAAGTCATAACACAATGAAACACTTCCACATTTCAAGACAATACAAAAACCTCTAGCTGTAGACATGTATGCCTGCTTGCTGCACTGAAACGGAGATAACACATTCGTAAAACAAGTTCAGCTTATTTACTTGATGTTTTGCAACTTATGTCTGTATGTTCAAGGCTTACTGCTTCTACTATTAATACATAGATTTGCACAGGTAATGCTTTATATACATTTCTGTTCTTGGCCAGTAACCTGTTAGGGCAAAACATCTGGACAAAGGCACAAATAAAGGGAGGACAAAGGTCAAAACATAGTGACACTTCATAAATATTGCTCTTACATACAGCTGATAGAATACTAGGTTTTGCATTTGCATGAATTATCTGAAGGATATGACATCTGGCATTCACATGTATGCTGCTATTTTATGACATCTGTATTTAATGATTTGCCAGGGATTTGCCAGACAAAACACAAATGTAGGAGTAAAGAACTAAAACTATAAGGCAAACATGTGGTCAGTCTGCAAAACTATGGAGAATTGCGAGGTATGAGTTCAGTACTTAACATACAGTTTAAAACACACTTCTGCACCAGTTGTTTACTATCCACATAACACATATAGGTATCATACACTTGTAAGACAAGCATATGTATCATATAAATATTCACAAATTACATTATTATTTACAGCATTCCGGTTAGCTGGGCTGCCAGTGTCACAGTCAGTATTGTACAACAGATAATCCAGTAGTAGTCATATGTGAGCTGATCCTTGCTGGGATGACTCAGGGGCCAGAGCTGTGATCTATGTCACTGCAGACCATACCTCTCAACCTGTTAGAGCAGAAAATCTGGAGAAAGCCATAAATAAATGTGGGACAAAGGCCCCAAAATAGGGACAATTTCTAAATATTGTTCTTACAAACTTAGAAAGTTGGTAGAATAACAGGTGTTGCACTGGCATGAATGTTCTGAAGAGTATGAAGTCTGAAACTCAAATGTCTATTATTTTCTAACTTCAGTCTTTAATGATTTGCCACTAATCTGCCAAAAAAAAAACACAATGTTATGAAAAACAAACCACAAATCTGAGGCAAAAATCTAGGCATTCTGCAAAAATCTGTACAGTTGAGAGGTATGCTTGCAGAGATAGCCATCAGGGATGGTTGTAGGTGCTGGACAGCAGGCTAACAGCAACATGTCAGTCCAGGAAGTGTTGTTGAGACCTACTGTTTAAAATTCCTATTTTCCATGACTACATCCCCCCATCTGCATTCCATTACTTGCTTAATTGTTTGACATACCTGGTATAGTTCTGTACTCCTTTGTCAGAATAAATCCACAAAAGGTGTTGTGAAAAAGTGCAATCTGTCTTCCTGAAGAAAGTGTCAGACCTGTTTAACATAGGCAGCAGCTTGCCTTTTGTAGGTAATGCTCATGAACAGGTAATGGCCTGTGCACCAATCTGTGTCTCCCACTTGCTAACTGCATCCAGAACAGCTGTGTTGCCTTTCCATTAGCCAATGGCATTGCAACACAGTGCTATAATTAATGCCTTCATGTGGGCCTTGCCCCTTTTCCTGGCCTGTGAGGAGGTCGTTATGGAGCTGTGGGAGCTACAGCATCACAGAGGGTAGGCGGAAATACTGTTAACTGTTTGGATTGATGTATTGTGTCAACAGTTTTGCATGCTATGTCTGCATACCTCTCAACCTCTTAGCACAGGAAATGTGGACAAAGCATGACAAAATGGGGGGACAAAGTGCCAAAAATAGGGACTGATTTGACATGTTGCTGTCATAAACTTAGTAACTTGCTAGAGTAACAGGGTTTTGTTTTGACATACATTTTCTGAGGGATTTGAAGTCGGAAACTCAAATGTATATAATTAGTTAGTGACTTCATTCCTCATATCATCCCATTGATTTAGCAGAAAACCACAAATTTTATGAGGAACAGCCCATAAATATGAGCCAGTAACCTGGACATTCTGTGGAAATCTGTACGGTTGAGAGGTATGTATGTCTGGCCATTGTTAACTGACTTTCAGATTCTATAGCAGTGTACTGTGTAAATGTGGGTTGGGGTGAGTAAGGAAATAGGGAGATGTGAGTGTCATAGATCCTTTTCAAGCGGACTGTGTACGCTGCTACAGTTGATGCTGGTCTATCAACTGTGCATGTTTGTAGGGTGAGACTGTGACACTTGTCACCTATGACACTTGGCAACATTTATTTGTCTGTGTACTGGTTCTGTGTGTGTGTGTGTCTGTGTGTGTGTGTGTGTGTGTGTGTGTGTGTGTGTGTGTGTGTGTGTGTGTGTGTGTGTGTGTGTGTGTGTGTGTGTCAGTGGCTAAAGTACACTGTGATTTGGGCCACTATATATAGCAGAAGTGTGTGACTGGCTATCAGGATCTGTTTGTAAAAACAGTTGCTGTACTCAAGAGGTCAGTTGGCTTACTAGTATGTTGCTCTGACTGCAGTTCAAATGGTTCTGGTTTCATAATTTGTCAGTGATGTTTTTCACCCTAAAGGTACATCCCGGTACTGCCTGATTAATGCATCAGCATACCAAAATCTGTACATATTTTCACAGACTGTCCAGAGTTTGTACTCATATTTTTGGTCTGTTTTGATTCTATCAACTGGCTATCTTTATAAGACCAACGTATGTCAAAAGTACAATTAGCAAAATATCATCATAAACACAGATATACTAAGCACTGTTGACTATGCAAGCTGAGCGTCAGACACAAAGCGTATGTATCCCTGAAATCAAAAGACAGAAAACAAGGATATGGCACAGTTATCATCATTGCACAGGGTGCTGTGGGGAGGGGGGCAAGAAAGCTAGGATGACACAAAAGTTAAGTGAGTGTATTTGAGTAAGAAAGAGAAACAGGCAGATGTTTGGATAAAGTAACAGATGGCCACTGAGATAGAATGAACATTAAGCCTCACAGCTGAACCATGTAACTGCTCTGTGTGTGTCTGTGGGGGCCCTCCAGGTGAAACTGGTGTGTGAGTGTCTGCAAGAACACAGCCAATCTCTGTGCTGGCTCTACATCTTGGTATGCCAGACAGGTGTGAGCTCTGCATGGTAGAGGTGGCAGTTTATCTTTATTGTACCCAACCACAAGAACTGGCTCTGCCAAGAGTTGAACAAGCAAAAGAACAAGTTCCTGCAGTAAATGAGGTCTGATATTAATTCCATGAACCACAGCACAAGTTCAAACCAAGAAATGCTCGTGGCTTGTAAAATAATTGTTACATGATGAAAGAGTTTTAATTTGTTCAGATTTTATTGGCTATGAATGTCATGTGATCACTGTCTTTTGATATAAAACAGATATTAGAACACTTATATGCCTTTGCACTGAAGAAGGATTGTACCCAAAAGGGGTATGCTCTGCACGTTTGTACATTTTATTCAGGTTTTTACAAACTATGAGCATTTCTTGGTTTGAACTTGTGCTGTCGTTCTGCCAATAGTTGCACTGACACATCCATTGTCAGATGCACTGCTGATATCTGACCATGACTGATGTCTACTGGATGAGGTCTACTCACAAGGATGCCTAGGAACATAACCCCATGGCTTGCCACATCTGGATGTGGACACCTCAACCACTGATGGAGCAGTGGAAGTAATGTCATTAGCTGGAAAGGCCACAGAAGTACCTCGCAAAGAGGAATACTGGCCTCAAACAAATGCCCTACACTGACCACCTCAAATGACTCCAGCTTTACTCCGTAACATATCGCCTACTCCGAGGTGATCTCTGCCTAACATATAAAGCTATGTCAAACCCAGAGTTGTTGGACATGCTACACCTAAAGAAATCCCAATCCCTCTGAACTGCACGCTCTAGGGACCTAAACCTTGTCACCACAATAAATAGGACATGCTACAGGGATAGATTCCTGTCCCAGAGACTTCCCATACTCTGGAACAGGCTACCCATCTATGTCAAGCAAAGTTCTTCATTAGCACTCTTCAAGAAAAATCTTGATGAGTGGATGGGAAAAAGGAAATACACTCTGGAGATCACTTCTGTGTCACTGCTCAACAGTGGCACAGGAAAATAACTTTCTTGGGGGGCGTAAGCCAAGGAACCTTGTTGGCTAGGCTTATGTAGGCCCTTGGGCCGATAGCCTAGTACCTACCTATGAACCTATTAACCTATTATGGGAGCTTGATCAGGCACTGCCACATCAGCTAAAATCAGAAGATGTGGCTGACCTACACCCATGAGGATGCCGTTCCCCTCCCAGCAGAAGTTCCATCCCAGACACTGCCCATTCTAACGTGTCAGTCATCTGATCCATTGAATTGGCAACAAAGTGGAGGCAGTCACACATGTCAGCCTGTGTCACATTAACAACCATAAGCATTTCTCTGCAGGACCTATTGAAACATGCCTGCACCTCCATGACAGTCCTAAACACATGTTGAGTGGCATGGGAAAACACACCTGGATCAGGTGGAGGATGGGCAACAGGCCTCCTCCGAGCACCCCTAACATCCCTCCTGTGTGGCACCTCACCCACACTTTTGCTACAGCCAGTGTCAATAAGGAATGAAGCTGCAGTAACCACACTACCCTGATTGAGTGTCTCACCCTCAACCTGTCCAATATCCGAAGGCCCACTGGAATGGGTCGGTGTAGGCTTAGTGACTGTGTCTGATGGAATTACAGGGGGGTGGCTGAATGTCAACCTCAGTGTCAGATTCAACCTTTATACCTCCTTAACTGTGCCTTTGTTTGGCCACCACCATCATCATCATCATCATCATCATCAGAGGGTGACGATACTCTGACATGTGACATCAGATCGTAAGAGACCTACATTTCCACTGACAGAATTACCTGCAATAATAAGCAACAAACACAGGAAATAAATTAATACCTGCACTACTATAGTCCAATATATGCTAACAAACTAACAGTGCTGACAATATTACAGACAGTACAACAATACACACGATGGTCCTGACACCCACATCACAAATGCTCATAACTGTAGCTACAGATTCTATTTGATTCTGAGCTATATTTCATTATTTTATCTGCTTAATTTTATCTTCTGTTATTTAAATTGTTTTTATTTTTGGATATATATCACTATTGCCTGTATTGTACTATTGTGGAGCTTTTCTCCCCAGGTCTCTGCTGAAAATGAGCCACTGGCCCAGTAGGGCACTACCTGGTTAACAAATGTAATAAATAAAAAAAATATATATATATATATATATTTCTTTGAACTGATCATCAGTACTGACATAAAAATGTTTGGCTTACCATGTGCAGATGATTGTAGGGTCCTATGGAGGATGGTCCTGCAAGAAGTTAAGCAAAAGGTAAGGACACCATCATCACAATTAACAGTAACACATGGGGTTAAAACATTTTGCTCTTTATATGTCCATTAATGATACATTTAACAAGATGTTGAATGACACTCCCACCTGAAGCCCATGTGTAATCAACCAAAATGTGTTGTTAACTGTATCAGTCTACAACTATTTCTCTCTCCCAAAAAAATGATGTTAAATAGAACTTAAGTATTGCTGTCAATATATTGATATACAAGAAGTATTATCAACTGAGATAGGTAAGCCTACCTGGAAGCTTCTCCTGGTTCATACTTGTCTTCCCTGAAACAGCAACACCAACATCAATGACATGCTGGTGTGCACTTTCTGTTGAACTGTACGGATGCCCCACATTGGACAGAACTCCTTATTTGGTGTCACTGGTGTCTCTGTAGCAGGAATTCCCCCAGTAGCCATCCTTTCATGGGCCACTGCAGCTGATCTCCTCCAGGCCAATGAAATCATGCTAGTGGTCCTATGGCACACCTGATCATATGTCCTGCTCTGGGCACCAACTGCATTCACATCACCCACTATCGGCTGCCAGACTTGTATTCTACCAGACATATCGCCATGTCCCCCCTCAAGCAGAAAGGCACCATGTCACCAAAATTCTTCCACAATGACTTCATTTTTAGGGTCACTGAATGGGGGGTGCAGGGACTAGGACACCTGCGTGCCATAGTCCTAGGTGACAGAAAATACAAAAGAAAAATAACACACATAAGTACCACATAAATAAAAGTCCTGCTTAGATATAACACATGAAAGGTGTAATGTTTCAATATTATCAACTGGAGAAACAGAAAACAGTCAAGATACTCAAATATAAAAAGGAATCTATCTCTACACACACACACACACACACACACACACACATATATATATATATATATATATATATATATATATATATATATATATATATATAAGCGCTACAGAATCCTGAAAGCCCAAATTCCTGAAGACCAAAATCCTGAGACCAAAATCATGAAAACTCAAAATCCTGAAAACACACAGGATACCAACAGTTACTATATTCCAGCACAAGTACATACAGAAACATATTACCCTTCAACTATACTATACTGTACTTCAGTACACTAAGTGCAATCTCAGACTTGATATATTTAAGTTGCAGGGGGTGTGGGAGGGCACAGCCCCCACATGGGGCTTTCAGGGGGGCTTTCCCGCCTGCTTATACTTGGAGAAGAGTAACATGGTTTGTGTTTTATTTGTTTCTGTATGTACTTGTGCTGGAATATAGTAAGTGTTGGTATCCTATGTGTTTTCATGATTTTGAGTTTTCATGATTTTGGGCTTTCAGGATTTTGTAGCGTATATATATATATATATATATATATATATATATATATATTTACTATTAAAATTTTGAAAGTTAAAAAAAAAACAGGTACTTATCAGCAAAGTGTTTCGTCGAAAGTAAACATCATCTAACAGCCCTAATGTCAAAAACCAGCTGTTAATGCCGAAAAAGTCGAACACGACATTTTCGGCACTTAACAGCAATCCCACCTTTCCCATGATTCCCTAACTAGGAAACCTACCATCCCGTTTATGCAGGGGGCAAGCCCTCCTGCACCGCCCTGTGAGGGGCTGTGCCCCCCCCCTAACTACATATTCCAACTCTGAGATCGCACTACAATGAGGAAAGGGATGTATTTCCATTACCGCACTGTACCGTGATCCCTGTACATAATCGAACATTATATTTGTGAATGCACAGACCATTCGCAAATATTCTGTTCGATTATGTATCCGGCACACATATGAACTATTCAAACATCTGTAGTTTGAATAGTTCATAGGAGTGCAATGCTACGCCGACTTTATAATAGTAAACCATATATATATATATATATATATATATATATATATATATATATATATATATATATATATATATATGGGTCTACTTTCATTTATTGAAATTATACTTACCCGAATTCCTAATAAGCAAGATTACGTCTTCAAAGGATGACAATTAAAAAGCCTTGGATCAATGACATTTATTCCCAGGGTAAAGAACCGCTTAGCCACCATAGTGAACTTTGATGTTTTCTCCAGTGTAGTGTGATTTTGGAGTTGGTATATTTGGTTGGGGGAGTGGGGGGCACTACCCCCCACTTGAGTTTGCTTGAATTTGCTCCAGTTAGTTCTTTTGTCCTGGTAGCCAAGTGGTTCTTTACCCAGGGAATAACTATCAGTGATCCGAGGCTTCATAATTGTTGTCATTCATAGAAGTGGTCTCACTCGTTAGGTATTCGGGCAAGTGTAAGTTTGATAAATGAAAGTATACCCATATATATATATATATATATATATATATATATATATATATATATATATACATACATATAAGATTTTTCTTAGTGACATTTCAGCATATCCAGTATATAGCTGAAAAATGCATACCTTATTAAGATCAGTATTCTTCTGTGCAAATACATCCTAAAGTAATATCTTCTTCTGTGTTATCCACATAAACAGGTCTTCTCACCTTCAGGTTCTCTATCTAAACAATTCCCTTTTTGTAGTATAGATCCAGGCCTGTGAACACTGGGAAGATGCAAATGAGGTGTGAACTTATTAGTATTGCTGAATCCCAAATACTTGCTTCTGTGTTGCAGATGTTAACATAGTGCAGGCACTCCCTTGGTGATTGTTGATAATGGATTACAACTGTAAATGATTAGTGGTGGTGAGAAGGAAAACACAACAAAAGTTCAGACTCCCTTACATCCAGTGTGCGTGTCCGCCAGGTTAGACTTACAAAATGTAGAACTAATTGTATCAAGGTTTTAAATGTAAATAAGTAGCACACATTTCACAGTTTATGTTCAGAAACATTCAACCTATCTTTCATTTCCTGACAACTGTATATTATTGACATTTATTATCCTCACACATTTTAAGGACAATAATGCAGTATGCATGTCTCAGATTACTGGTCAGATAAGATAAGTATGAGCAACAAACACAGAGATAAGACAGAGCTGCATGTATGCAAGCAATAGTCATAAATGGTTGTGTGATCACTCAGTGCACTTCATCTGAAATCAATAAATGTAGGATCAACTGTCATATGCTTTGTTAGTACTGTGGATGATGTTGCAATTGTCTGTATGCACAATGATTTTCAGTCTCTGTTGTAAAGCTGTCTCTGTGGCAAAGAAGGCTAGGATCCCCTTACTGTACTTTGAAGGCTCATTGGATTGAGTCTTCAAATACACACCTGTGTGAAAATATTTCATGTGTACCAACATACATTTTTATAGTGTTGTTTATTTAATAGATTCCTTTTCTTCCTTTTTCAAAATTTTCTCTTTTTTCAATGCCAGTGTTTGAATGATGTGTGGCTTAGCACAAACAGGGGAAATAGATAAACACAATGAATATGTTTAGCTGTGCTTATTTCATTTGCATAATGCTTAGTGTACAATCCTGGACTGGTGGCCCACAGATGAAGCAGACAGAGCATCTCCAGATAAGAAGCAGACAGCCAACAATTTCAAAACGGACACATTCTATTAATTCTGTTGGTACCACCCAAACACTATAAGTAGCATTGTGTGGCAGTTAATACACAGAAGTTAAGAATGAATAGGGAACTATGCAACTGTTTAACTATTCATGCTGCAGCAGGTTTAAGTGTAGGGCTGTAATACAGATGGTCCTGGATTCTAATACAGAAGCTGCAACTTATTTTTACTGTCTTGACAGTTCAATTTATAGTAATGAACAGGAAAATATCCAAGGATTATTTCTTATTCTTGTGGCAACAGTTGTAAGTGTAGGGCTGCCATGCACACAGTCCTGGGTTCTAATACAGAAATTTTTAGACATTTTTGTTGTTATTCCATTTCACAGTATATTAAATGTCACTTATAACAATTTTATACTTAATTATAAATAGCTGAGCTGGATGGTGCTGTGACACAGTGGTAGCATTGGTAGCATTATTGCCTCAGAACATGAGGTTCTCCAGTTCAATTCTCAGCTGGGGTACCTTCTGTGCAGAGTCTGTAGGTCTTCCCTGCATTCATGTGGGCTTTCTCCAGGTGTGCCAGTTTCCTCCCATGTTACAAAGATATGCATCTGGAGCATTTCTCCCTGGACCTCCTCTGAGAATTGATTTTGTTCCAAGTCAGACTTTCCTGGTAAACAAATAATACATAAATATGGATGAGGGATAAGACACTCTTACTGTGTTTTGAAGGTTCAGCTATATGAGTGAGGGTATACTGTCTACTATGTTTCTGTAAGTATGATTCTGCTATCTGGACATGGATGGCCTTCACACATAAATAAGGTACATACACAAATGAATGTATATACAAGGACCTTGTCAGTTCATACAAATACATGGTTAGCACCTCAACTTGTCATCTGTGTTTATAAATAATTCATGACTATGTCACAGACGCAATTCTTTTGTGGTAAAAATAGAAAATCACCCCTGTAAAAGAATATAGGTTTGAATCCCACACTATAAAAATCAACTTTAGCAGTGTAAAAAAACAAACAAACATGTCAGTTCAGGAAATTTATGCCTTAAGTGTATGTCTGCAAAGTTAAATCACCTAACAGTTACAGCAGCTAACACCCCTCAGAATAATGTCAAGCGTCAGATTAACCTTCCAGTTTCAAAAATTGTTTTCCTCTCTGTCTGTCACTGTTATTCTCTGCTTCAAACATGGTTGGCATCATCACTCAGGTTTGCACACTACCAGTAAATGCGATAACAGGAATTGGTGGGAAATCATTATTTGCTATTGCACTGCTTTGAGATTAGACATGTCTGGTGTTAGAGGGGAAGGTGCCCAATTTATGGCACAGAGGTAGGGTGTTCAGGAGACCAGAATATTTATCAGACTCCTGCTAAAGAGCCACAGCCAAAGACTTCTGCAGTGGGACTATTCTGGCTCCCAGTACAAATCAGAGGCTTGAAATAGTCTGGCCAAGACTGTAGCCAGTGAAACTGGCATCCCATACACTGAGGAACAGAGTAGGCACCACTTTAATAACCTAAAAATGTGCAACATGGATATACTTAACCAGTGGTTGGATTGGTTTTGAGCTAGCAGCATCCCACAATTGTGTAAGTAAGCTAATAAAGAGAATTCATAATACATAGAAGTTAAATAAGGCAAGACTGGTATGAATAATGCTCTTCTGATGTTTTTCTTTTCTTACCATGCAAACATTTATTTATTTAACATTTGTTGACCAGGAAAGTCTGACTAGGTTCTGCAGATCCTGTTTTCAGTGGAGGCCCAAGGAGAAATGCTCCAGAAGCATGTCTTTAGAATGTGGGAGGAAACCGGAGTACCCAGAGGAAACCCATGCGAATGCAGGGAGAACATGCAAACTCCACACAGAAGGCACCCCAGCCAAGAATCGAACCAGAGAACCTCTTGCTGTGAGGCGACAGCATTAACCGCTGCACCACTGCGATGCCCAACATGTAAACTAAATGTAATGTTAGTGCAAACCCTACACGGAGCTTACTCAATCCTACCATTTATTTTTCAGGGACTTCAACATCTTCTTCTGAACATGGTTTTGATTATGCAAGATTTAGATTCACAGCAATCTTGCACTGTCTGATGAAATACATAGGATTTTACCTCTGATGTAACTACAGTAAAGATGCATGTGGACATATTTTGCATTCTGTTTTTCAATCAACCCACTACAAATGAAACATTATAATGCACCATTTCAGACTGTTTTTGCCTATAGCTAAGAGATAGCATCTTAAACCTCAGTGAAGAGCTATTGGCAAAATATTTTACTGCAGTTCATGACTGTGTTCCTTGATATGCACATCCACACTTCTCAAGTCAGAAAATTAGATTCCACCAGCCCTTCTACCTAATATATTTTTCCCATATGTGATCCAGTTGCATATAAATAAAATATCCCTGCTCTCCTATCCCATACATTTCTACAAGAGAGGCAATATGTAATGGAAACGTTCCCTTTGAGTTTTTTTTCCTAACATTGCACTCAGTAATGCTACACTGATACAATTTTGCCTTACTTGACTGTTTATCAAGTAACGTATCTGTGAATGTGTCCAAATATTATCATATGGCCCAACCTCCCAATCATTGCCCCCATTTCTTTACTCTCTGTAAATTTCCCATATCCATTCTCATGGTAGATGAAACAACATCCTCCCTGTCATTAGCTTCTTCCTACAGTGCATGGCCACTATGAAAATTCCAACTCACCAGCTGATTCAGTTTAAATGTTATATCATTTATTAATGGCAACCCATGCCCCTCCTCATATATTTTTGTCACATTGAGCCATTTCAGTGGGCTCCTCTTGCCCCATCCCTTTATATCAATTTTGTTAATAATGTCCTGCAGCTTTTGTATAACCAGATGTTGAGTTGATATAGGTAGATTCCTCATAAGATACATAATATGTGGCATGATCATTTCCAGAACTGCTTGTATTTACCATATCATTGTCAAGAAAGCATTTAATGTAAATGCTTATGTTCTAACCTTCACCAAAGACTGATTAAGTTTTCATAATTAGATTAATTGTGTTGTGTAGCGACAAGCCTAAGCATGTCATTTGTGTGCTGTGTACAGCCTGCTCACTGACAGGAGAGTTAAATATGCCAAGGTTATGGGTAGATGAGGTTCAACTAGTAACAGGATAGGAAGAAATGACAAAAAATGGTGATATATAGACAGTCTACTGGAAAGTCTTCAGGAATAGGGAGTATTTATATAGAAGTTTAGAAACTAGGAGGGAAGAAACTGATAAAGATCTGGAAGGTTTTGTTTAACAGTATTTTAAAAAGAGGGGAAGCGCCAACATCCTGGAAGAAAGCAGTGGTGTCTATAATACTTAAAGATGGTATAGACCCAACAGACCCATCTTCATATAGGCTGATTTTGATTCTGAACCATGACTATAAAGTGCTTATGTCTATAATGGATCAATGTGGTTTTGTGTAGCAGAGTCAAACATTTGACAACATTAATAGAAGAATGATAATCCAGAGGGAAGCAGAATGCAAGAAAATACCACTGTTGTTGTTGAGTCTTGATGCAGAGAAAGCATTTGACAGAGTAAGCTGGGATTTGAAAAGTAGGGCAAGGAAAGAATATGCATTCCTTGACTCAATAATAAGGTTAATTAGGAAGATATATGAGGGATCAGTGGTGCAAATTAAGGAGCATGTGAGTGTGTGTGTGTGTGTGGGGGGGGGGGGTCCTCTCTGATATACTTTTTCCTGAGCATATGAACCAGGCAGGGGGTATTTTCTTTCCCCTTTAATATTTGTGTCATATTTAGAATCATTCACAATGAAATTAAGGGACCCAGAAATTCAGAAATACAATAGGTATGGTAATCAAGAAAAGCTGGCTTTATTTGCAGATGATATTATTTTGTACCTGAAAATGCCAGAAAAGGAAATCTCAGTGTTGTGGAGCATTCCGAGAGAGTTTCATATAGTTTTGGGATATAAAATTATTGTAGCTAAAACAAAGACTATAGCTGTAAACTAAGTAACCACACTTGAATTGATTCAATAATACACACATTTATGGGGGCATGATAAAATGAAGTACTGAGCAGTTATGACAGCTAAAGGTATATGGAAAGAGACTAAAAAAAAGATTATATGAAAACTGAGGAACAGAAAGCTCTTGTTTATGGATATGGTTAGCAAGATACAAACAGTGAAAATGTTTTTAGTTCTTTAAGTTTTATACACAGGTCAAGCATATATTTTATCAACCAGAGGAGAAGCTGGGGGTTGCAATACAGTGTTGTTGAATTTGTGTGGGAGGGGAAATGGGCAAGAGTTAAGTGGGATAATTTGATCCTTCCAATAAAACAAGGTGGATTGAGATTACCTGATATGAAGGGATATTGTGGAGGAAGTGTTGCCAAGTGGACTAATGCACTGGATTAAGGCTCCAGTCTCTCTGGAGGCTTGGGTTCGGATCCCACCACTGTTGATATAAAATTGTGGAATGCTGTCAAGCTGTTTTGGACAGTGCAGTGGTGCAGCAGTGGTGTTGTCATCTCACAGCAAGAGATTTTCTGGTTCGATTCTCGGCTGGAGTGCCTTCTGTGTGGAGTCTGCATGTCCTTCCTGCATTTGTATGGGTTTTCTCCGGGTACTCCAGTTTCCTCCCATGTTACAAAGACATGAGTCTGGAGCATTTCTCCCTGGGCCGCCAATGAAAATTGGCTTCGTTCCATGTCGGACTTTCCAGGTAAATAAATGTTAAATCAATATTTTAGAGCTACACAGTTAATGCTCCTATAAATAACGCAAGCAGAAAGCTATAATTTAAAGTAGAACAGGATTATGATGAAGCAGGGGAAAACTTCAAGAAATAAGGAGAGAGTGGGATTTGGGATGCAGATCCTTAAGGATATTTATAGTAGTCATACAGAATATTATATTCATAAAGTACCAGAAATAATTCTAAGAACAAAGCCAACATGGGAATGGAGAAAGGAAATTCTACTGAAGGGGATGGCAGCAATTAAGTGTACAGAGAATAGGCAAGATAAGGCAGGAATTTACTGGAGAAAACTGGGAAAGGAAGTAAAGTATTGGAAGCAAATAATTAGAGGGAAATGTAACAGAATGTGAAGAAGCCAAGAATACATTTGTACTTCAGGCTAGAAACTGCCTTTTCTATTAAGAACTGCTATCTGAGTTTAGGCAAAGAGAAAAGGATAGTGGAATCCTAAGTGAAAGACCAGCACAGGTAGAGTTGTCAGTCAAATCTAGAACAGAAGCTGCTGTTAAAAAATGGACAATTAATGGGGCATACAAAATATACTGCATGATAACTATTTGAATCAGAGGAGGTTAGAAAAGATTGGGAAGACAGACTGGATAAGCAATTCACAAATAAACAATGGGAGAATATATGTATGGCTGCCAAGTGTGCAACAATGTCTAGAAGATTTAGAATTTTTGGTTGGAAGTGTTTGAATAAGTATTTTTATACTCCAAGTAGACTCCAAAGATTTTTCCTCAGGTGGATTGCAAATGTTAGCAGTTTGAAGTGGAAAAAGTGGTAATTGTGAAGATATTTTTGGGGGAGTGCAGTATGTCAGCAGGCTTTAAAAATTCCATACAGACAACTCTGTCAGAAATACTGGGTGCGCAAACTGGTGCAACTAGGGACATTTTTTGTTGAGCTAGGATACAGGATTCTATTGTCTAGACATAGTAAGGCCTTGCTAAATTTAATTCTGGTGGCTGCGAAAAAAAGCAATTACTAGAATATGGATATCAAAGTCTAAACAAACCATATCTGAAGTAGTGAATACAGTAACAGAGATAAAGGAACTGGAAGTGGAATCATTAAAAAGGGTACAAGCCTATTACATAGGAAAAATGGGAATTGTGGAGAATATACATGAAGAATAATGCTTTGGAGGAGGATTGAGGTTTAAAGGAAGTCAGGAATTGAGTGACCTATGTAAAACTGCTTGATGGTGACTGTACATAATATTATATGTGATGCATAATGTTTGTAACTGAGAATATGCTATCATGGTTTGCTTTCATTTGCATAAATTTATGATTGCCTATGTCATAACTGATAATTCAAATAAAGGTGATTAAAATAAGGTATGAAAAAACAAAGTAAAAAAAAATGGAAGCCCCCCCCTTCACATTTACTATTACCATTGTAAAAGACTACATTCTAAAACAGATACCTTCCCCCAATTTTTAAAAATACTTAAAACCACTTCCACAACCATGGGCAAATTTGAACTCATCAATAAAAAAACATCTGCAAGGTTCTGGAATTGACTAACAATGCTCTCTTTGTATCATCCTTATTTGCAAATATGCTTGTTTTTGAAATACTTTTTCTTCCATTACCAGCAGGAATAAGCCTGGTGCTAGAGGACAGCCTTGTCTTGTGCCCCATTTGATTACCCCTATTTTTGTTAATCCAGCATTTATCATCACACTGAAAGGCAGGTCAGTGCATAACCCCTTTATCATATTGTTTGCAGCTTCATCCACAGCATGAGAGCACATTTTAGCAACATGAGTCTTATAGATGGCATTTGCCAAATTCAGATCACAGAAATTTGAAAAGTAAATAAATAAATAAATACATTCAATTAACACGAGGAGTTAAAACATCTTCAATAACTTAAGTTCTTTTATGTATAATTGGGTAATTATCTTGCATTTAAGTATGCAGTTTGCAGGAGAATGCAAACAAATAGAGACAAAAGTCTACCGTAACAGAGCAGAACCATAGCACTGTCACATAGCCAAACCAGAAATGCAGTGTGGTATGTGGGAATCTTAAGTGAACAGATATAGTCTGCTTTATTGTTCTACTGCTTTGGTAAACATGCCCTGCGTCTGTACTTTTCTTGTGCTTTTCTGTTTTGAAACCATAAATTGGGGCATCAGAATAACTACATGGATAAGGTTATGAATTGTATTCACAGGTTTAGTAGTACATCTTCTACAAGCCTGCAAGTAAAAGCCATAGGGAGGTACAAAACATGCAGTTCAGGAGACAGTTTTGGAGCCTATCAAAAAGTGACTTGCTCAAGGTCACACTGTAGGCAAATGGAGGTCAAAAGATCCAAAAAATGTACTCTTCCAACAGGGAGCAGCTCATTAACAAATAAGAGCAAACTGTACCGTAGGAATCAATGCTTTAATCCTCTGCTCTAACTGCCAGATTGTTGGATCTTAACATGATTTTGCCTAAAATGTCAGTGACATAAAGAGAGAAGATTATAAGGACTGCAAATCTCAGATGGTAGAATCTGGTATTTAGAGGGATTCAGTCACTGCATTAGATAAAGGAAAATAAAGAATTTTGAAAGAAGAAACTGTTTGGGGGACAAGTTTGTATATACTTAGATTCAGGGAATAAAAGAAAAAAAGAGTCCTCTATGTGTGGTACCCCACACTGATCTAACAAGGAAGGCTGTGGTAGACAGGAGTATGTAAAATGAAATGTAAGGCACTGTCTTTCTTTCTCATCTGCAAAACTTAAAAATCACTATGGTGCTGAGAGTTTGAAAAGAAACAGCATGCTACTGTAAGACAGAGGGTGTTGACATGCAACAGAACTAGGACAAAGGGTCACCTTCTGGAACAAAATAATATGAAGATAACGTCTGCTAAAGACATGCTGTACAACTATGAATATACTTTCTTAAGAGAAATGTTTGGATATTGTCGCAGCTTACAAGCCTGTGAGGATTATTGTAGAAAAAAGGGTAAATAAGCTGGATCTGATATTGCATATTGTCCACATACTGAAAGGAGAGTAGACATCTGATAAGGACTCTATATAAGTACATAAGACATACAAGTATGCCAAGAGACTGCACAGTATTGAATGGGAAAAATAACTGAGTTGCGGTATGTCTGTTATTGAAAGAGACCTGGTGGTTGGTATAAGCCATGTGAAGGTTTAAATACAATGAAGCTTTATTTGCAAACTGGAAGACAGTATTCAGGCTGCATTAAATCACTGAATGATTGAAAGCTAAGGCACTGCAAAGAACTTTGAAAAAATGAAGAGGATGAAAAATGACAGTACATGCACCCTGCATTGTCTTAGACTTTGTGACCACTAAGGCATTTCAAGGCCATGTATTCAGAAGCTCTGATGTAATCAGAGTCCTGTTTGTCCTGATGGAGAGGAGACAAACATGTCTGCTGTAAAAACTGAGGCATAAATGCTAATCATGATGGAAACTAGATGATTAGATATTGCAATGAAGTTGGCAGAAGAAAGTATCATGTGATATAATTTGACACCTTTCTACCCATGACAAAAGTATGAGATTTGAGTGTTATTCAAAATTTAGCTCTTATGCACAGGGGAAACTGGAAGCAAAACCAAGTGATCTTCCAGAATAATACAATTAACATGCACTGGTCTGCACATATTAAACAAGAAAGGAGCAGTCATATCATCATGGCTACACATTATAAGGAGGGTTATAGTGAACTGGGATAAGGTGACTTGATTATGATAAAATCTAAGAATGTGCAACTGCATGTAAAATGAGCTGATGGTATATGTGCATGTCTGAATTAAACAGATACTAGGTATGCTGATGAAAAGCAATGTTTGCACATGAATAACATGAGGGATCCAAACTGATTTTGTTTGCCAGCATCAGGGAGCCTCTGCTTTTCATCCCTGTGCACTATCCATTTTTGATAAACTGCAAGACAGTGGCTATTGTTGGCAAAAGAACAGTTAAGCTAAAGACTGAACAACTAGAAGTCAAATGTGTTTAATTCACAAAAATGTAGGTATGGCAGTACCCCTAGAATATTCTAAAAGAAAACACCAATAATCCTGTGGGGGGGGGGGGGGTCATTGCTGTCATCTTCTGAAGTAAAATGAAAACCAGTATTGTGATATATTTCAATACTGTTAAATAAATACATATGTACTGATTAGTCACTGGCTCATTGTTTTACTTCAAAACAAGCACATTATGCTTATGAGTAGCAATGTAATATATAAGTGATGCACTGTGACGTAGTTTGTAATAGCTCTTAATGAAAGCATTATTATATTATATTAGTAGTAGTAGTATTATAGTAGTTTAGGGGTATAAGAACATATTTGACAGTGTTCCTAATGCTGTTGAAATGAGTAGCAAATGAACTTGCCCTGTCACACCAACCACCTGCATGTCCTCTCTCACCACATCCATAAAACTAATATAGGCCTTTTTCTATTCTTGTTACCTGGCATCTCCATCCTTAGCATCCTTCTCCCAATATACCCAGCATCCCTCCTCAGCACATTTCCAAACCAGCACAATCTCACCTCACTAGCTTTGTGTCCAGACCATCCAATCTGAGCTGACTCTCTAATATACTCATTTCTAATCCTGTCCATCCTCTTCACATCCAGTACAAATCTTAACTCTTTACCTCTGCCACTTCTAGCTCTGACTCCTGTCTTTTTGTCAGTGGCACCATCTCCAACTCATATAACATAGCTGTTCTCACTATTATCTTGTAGACCTTTCCTTTCACTCTTATTTGTTCCCCTCTGTCACAAACCACTATGGAACCTCTTCTCCACCCACTCCACGCTGCTTGCACTCTCTTCTTCACCTTTCTTCCACATTCACCATTACTCTGAACTGTTGATCCCAAGTATTTAAACTCAACCACCTTCACCAACTGTACTCCCTGCATCCTCCCTATTCCTCTGTCCTCTCCCTCATTCACACACATATATTCTGTCTTAGTCCTGCTGACCTTCATTTCTCTGCTCTCCTCTCTAGAGCATGTCTCCACTTTTCCAGGGTCTCCTGTACCTGTTCCCTACTCTTACTACAAATCACAATGTCATCTGTAAACATCATAGTCTAAGGGCAATCCTGTATGATCACATCTGTCAACCTGTCCATCACCATTGCAGATAAGAAAGGGCTCAGAGCTGATCCTTGATATAATTATACCTCCAACTTGAATGCATCTGTCACTACTACAGCAGACCTCACCACTGTCACACTGCCCTCGTACATATCCTGTACATCTCTTACATACTTCTTTGCCACTCCCAACTTCCTCATACAAACCACAAGTCCTCTTTAGGCACCCTGTCATATGCTTTCTCTATGTCCACAAAGACACAATGATACTCCTTCTGACCTTCTCTATACTTCTCCATCAACAACCTCATAGCAAACATCACATCTGTAGTGCTCTTTGAAACCATACTGCTGCTCACTAATCATCACCTCCCTTCTTAACTTAGCTTCCACTACTCCTTCCCATAATTTCATGCTGTGTGTGATGCCCGTGCACTGGCCCAGCAATCAAGGAGCCTCAATGCTCACCACTAGCACCAGTGAGAGGCATCCACATAGGGGAGGATAACAAATACACACACTCAGTAAAGTACAATTTCCCTTAAGAGCACACAGAAATCACAGTCAGTCTGGAGCTGGTTTCTCCCTTTCTCTCCAGATCCCCAATAAGACTCCCCACAGGCACAGCTTATAAGGTCCAGATCTCAGCCTAGTGGGCAAGCTAAAACCTCCAGCACCCTCTCTTGGTCCCTGCCCAAGTAGCTGACACACACACACACACACACACACACACACACACACACACACACACACACACACACACACACACTTTGCTATAAGAGTTATATACAACCACCCAGACACTCCTGGGGATGGCTGGCACAGATTCTCCAGCTGTGCCTCCTTTCTGCCTAGTCTAAAAGGTAGTACCAGCTGCCACCACCCACTAATATCAGCTACTAAAAAAGCCCTTAATAAAGGGTGTTCAATTATTACTGTACAATATTATTATCTAAATGGTAAATGTGACTGAACAGCAAAGCTTATTGCAGTGACTTGGACAGTATAACTATATACATGCAATGTACTCTAGAGCTTAAATTATCTCTACAAAAAACTGCCACAGTTGAAAGGTTTAAAAATATTTAATAATAAATAACAAAAACACAAGACAATACGTCTTACTACACAGTGCTTGTCAAGAGTTCAAAAATCACAGATAAATGCTTAAAATAATACAGTAGGAAAGTTCTGACATCAGTACAGAAAATCACTAATCTAATCTTCCTATTTCCTAGCTATATCTAAGAGAAAGCACAGTTCTAAAATAAACATACATATAGAGCAAGACAGTGCTGGTGATGTTGGAAGTTCTCAAGACAAAATGCTCAATGCCCTCATTCTTTCTGTCCTTAAACTGGTAACACAGTGCCACTGATTCATTTCAGATTACATCATCTGTTTCTGGTTGCCAGGCTAACAGAAACTCAGAGGTCAATAGCCCTTTTGATCTTGATGCTGGTTATGAAGCCAGAGCAATAAAATAAATTATACATGTAAATTCTAGCCATTAACTCTGGCCTCAAACCAATAGGCAGAATGCCTCCCTCTAGACATCTCAGCTCCGAGTTTTAGATAAAAGAATTTCATAGTGATTGATTTATCAGCTTTCTTACAGCAGAGTGTACTGTTGTTACATTTTTTTTTCAGTTCAACATCCAATACAGTCTTTTCACATTTAAGAGAACAAGCCTGTGTCTCACGTTAATATTTACAAATGACAATCTAGGTAGGCTGGCAGCATTCACCTATCTTCACACCCCCCCCCCCCGGAGAACTCAAGCTAGTTTTTCAAATGATCCTTGAGAAATGTTGTTTGAGAGGGTTAGAGAGCCCATTTGCATTGGCATTGCTAATCCCACTGTGGTGCTGCACTGACATATCATATGCTTGCAAACCTAGGCTCCATTTAAGTAACTTGGCTTTTTTCTGGCTGGCTCTGTGTAACTATGTTAGGGGATTGTGATCTGTCACTACAGTGAATTTTCTTCCATACAGATAAGGCTGAAGTTTCTGCAGTGCCCACACTATGGCTAGACATTCCTTTTCTACAGTTGCATAGCATTCCTCCCAGGGTTGGAGCCTATGACTGGTAAAAAAACACTGGGTGCTCTTCTGTCTCTGAAGAAATCTGGCTAATTACAGCCCCCACCCCATGGTTCGAAGCATCCACCTGCACAACAAATTCTTTGCTGTATTCTGGACTGGCTAACACAGGAGGTCCTCCCAAATCTTCTTTAAGCTACTGGAATGCCTGCTCACATGCTATGGTCCACACTACCTTATCTGGCCTGTTCTTCCTTGTCAGGTCTGTGAGGGGAGAAGCTATGGTACTATAACTGGGGACGGACTTTCTGTAGTACCCTGATGTCCTAAGAATGCCATCACCTGCTCTTTTGGTAACAGGTGCAGGCCATGCCTAAATGGCTTCTACTTGGAAGTTTCTGCCCTGATCATACCACTCTCCACTCTATGTCCCAGGTAGGAGAACTTTGCCATACCCACCTGACATTTACTCTGCTTAATGGTCAACCCTGCCCTCTGTAGTCTGCCCAGCACCTCCCTGACATGTTGAAGGTTCTCTTGCCAGGAATGGCTGTAGATGGCAATATCATCTAGGTAAGCAAGGGAAAACCCTCCTGCTCCTGCTAGGATATGATCTATCAGCCTCTGGAAAGTCTCTGGGGCATCTTTGTGAACTCATACAAGCCAGAAGGAGCTACAAAGGCTGACCTGTCTCTAGTACTGGGAGTCAAGGGCACCTGCCAGTAATCCTTGGTAAGATCAATGGTGGTAAGATACTTAGCCCCACCCAGCTGCTTTAGGGTCTCATCTGTCCTAGGCATGGGGTAAGCATCTGACTCTGTGTGACTATTTAATTTTCTGTAGTCCACACAGAGCCTGGTGCTGCCATCCTTCTTTGGCACCAGCACCACTGGGGAGGCCCAGGGACTGTTGGACTCTTGAATTACCCCTAGTTCCAACATCTCCTGTATCTCCTCCCTCAGAGTCTGTTTGACTCTCTCAGGCACCCTATAAGGGGACTGCCTAATAGGCCTTTGGGGTCCTGTATCCACATGTTGCTGCACCAGCTGGGTGCATCCTGGTTTCCCAGTGAACATGTCCCCAAACTCCTGTAACATTGCTCAGATTTCTCAAACCCGGGTAGGAGATAGTTGCTGGGACATTGCTACCCCTTCCACTGAGGTGTCAGTCCAAGCCCCACTGAGGAGATCAGTCATCAGATCTCCCTCAGACATCTCCTGCAACCCACTGCAAATACTCAGCACAAGAGCCTCCCTATCAAGGTACGGTTTCATGTTAACATGGTACAATTTGTGTTCCTGCCTCCTGCCTAGCAGTTCTACCATGTAGTTAACATCATTTACTTTCTTTACCACATTGTAGGGTCCCCCCCAAGCTGCTTGCAGCTTGTTGTGTCTGACAGGAAAGAGAACCATTACCTACTGCCCTACAGCATACTCTCTAGCTCAAGCATTCCTGTCATACCATACCTTTTTATGTTGTTGGGTTTCTGCCAAGATCTCCTGGGCCAAACCCATGAGTTCCCTGAGCCTTGTCCTAAGGTTTAGGACATATGCCACAACAGACTCCTTGTGAGATTCACACTCACCTTCCCACTCATCACAAATTAAATCTAGAGGTCCCCTCACCCTATGCCCATACAGCAACTCAAAGGGTGAAAGACCTGTGGATTCCTGGGGAACCTCTGTGTAAGCAAACAGATGGGGTAAATATTTGTCCCACTCCCTCTTAAAATGGTCTGCAAATGCCCATAGCATGGACTTGAGTGAAGAGTTTAACCTCTCAACAAGACGATTAGTCTAGGTATGGTAGGGGGTAGTCTTCAGGTGCTTTGCCCCACAGTACTTCCACAGACAAGCCAGCAGGTCTGACATGAAATTGGCACCTTTGTCAGTCAGTATTTTTTGGGAAACCTACCCTGCTGAAAATCTCTAACAAAGCATTTGCTACCTTTTCTGCCTCAATGGAGGACAAAGCCACTGCCTCAGGGTATCTTGTAACATAATCTACTACCACTAGGATATGCTTTTTCCCTGTGGAACCTGGGGTACTCAGAGGCCCCACAATATCCATAGCTACCCTCTGAAATGGCTCCTCAATCACAGACAAAGGCATCAAAGGAGATCTTACCTTGTCTCCTGCCTTGCCTACCTTTTGGCACTGCTCAGAGGTCCTGCAGTACCCTGTTACATCTCTGGAAATTTAAGGCCAATAGAATTTCTGCATAATACGTCTCTTTGTACATTTTATGCCCATATGACATGCAAAGGGAATATCATGGGCTATGGCTAGAAGTGCCAGATGTTAGGCTCTAGGCACTACCAACTGCTGTAGTCTTTCACCTTCTAGCCCTCCCTCAGGGGTCCACTCTCTATACAGTAACCCTTCATCCCAGGATACAGATCCCCCCTTCCCCTGAGAATCAGGTCCCTCACTAGCTACTTGTCTCAGGCCTTGCAATGCAGGGTCTGAGAGCTGAGCCTGTTTCAATGCTCTCTTTGTAACCCTTCCCAGCTCCCCTTCCACAGGAAGTTGTCCATCCTCTGACAGTGGTGCCTCACTGTCAGCCTGGGCACTACTACTCACCTCTACCTTTGCAGTAACTCTGTCCAAGGGACATCAGTACCCACAAACAGCTGTGGCTCACATTCAGTCTCACTGCTACAGAGTAGCTCCCTCCCTGAAGTAACCACCTCATCAGTCCTGGCTGCAATTATGTGGTCTGTCTGGGTCTCCCCCAGGCTACCAGACCCACATGCTTGTCTCAAAGCCTGATTGCATGTAACTGCATTAACACATAGTACTGCCTCATCAAAATCTTTCCCTATCAGGACCATCTGCAGGATGGTAGTTCCATATTCCTGTTGTCTCAAAACAACCTACTACTGGCATTTTGTCTTCCCAACTTACTAGCTCTCTCACCTTCTGTTCCCCACCTTGCCTCCGTGGACATCTGTATGCCAAACAGCCCCACTGGTTGCATTCAAAACATGTAACCCTAGATCCTGGACATGTACCTGGACTAATGGCTTCCCCTGCTACTTGCAGATTCTGTTGGAGCAGTCTGTGCTGCCCACTATGGGTTCCTTTAGACCCATGAGCAGTACTGGGGGTCCATTTCCTGTGCAGGGATGCCCTGCTTGCTAGTTATAGGTCTCCCTTCTTCCCATACTCCTCTGAAGTAGCACATCATCTATCAGCTAACCAGATCCTCATGTCCTGAGGCAAAGTGCTAAGCGCTTGTTCCCTCACCAAAAGGTCTGCCAGCACTTCAAAAGTGGTGACCTGACATCCACTCACCCACCTATGAAAATAAGTGCTCAGTTTGGCAACATATTCACACATACTTTCATCTGCCTTGCGTCTATGCTCACAAAACTTTTTCCTATACGTTTCTGGTGTTAACTTAAACAATTCTAACAAACAGTTCTTAACAGCAGTATAATCAAAACATTCAACATCAGACATTTTGGACAACATAGTTACAGCTTTACCATGGAGTAAGGGGGTCAGGAACTGTACACAGAGCCTTTGGTCAACATCATACTGTTTACATACCCTCTCAAACATATGAATGAAACTATCAACATTATTCCAGTCTGTAAACTGCGGAAAACATTTACTGACCTTTTGTGGTTCTGGGGTCCAGTTACTCCCTTCCCAATTAACTCCATGACTCTGGCAAAGGGTCAGCATCTCTTTTTCATGCTGCCTCTGCCGGTCCTTTTCCACAGCTTCCATTTCCAAATGCATGGCCTCCAACTCAACTCAAGTCTGTTTAACTCCAGATGATTTTTTAAGTCCTCTGCACAAAGGTCGAGCTGTCCATTCCCTGAGTGGTGTACATCTCCACAGTCAGTCTGATCGTCCTCCTGGTTGCTGTTTTCTGATGCAGCTGTGACCAAAGCTGCAATCATGTCTACCATAGTCAGGTTTCCCTGCACCAGTCCATTAGCCTGGCACATCTCAGCCAACTGGCTCCTTGTCAGCTTTCCATACTCCTCTGTTGGCATGCTTGCCTGTTCTACCTGACTAACTAAGCTAACAAAAGAAATAAATTGTGATCCAAACTCTGAGTATTCACTGTGTGGCTGATTTAGAGTACAAAACACCTTCAGTGATCACTGTACACAAGCTACAGGAATTCACTATCCACACTACTACAAGCCAATTGCCAAACCAATTAATATGTGGTATGGATATCCCACCATTGCCAAACAATTAATATGTGACGCCCGTGCACTGGAACAGCAACCAAGGAGCCTCAATCCTCACCACTAATACCACTGAGGGGTGTCCACATAGGAGAGGATAACAAACACACACACAGTAAAGTACAATTTCCCTTAAGAACACACAGAGATCACAGTCAGTCTGGGGCTGGTTTCTCCCTTTCTCTCCAGATTCCCGATAAGACACCCCACTGGCACAGCTATAGGGTCCAGATCTCAGCCTAGTGGGCAAGCTAAAACCTCCAGCACCCTCTCTGTCCAACCAGTGCTACATGTCCCTGCCCAAGTACTTGACACACACACACACACTTTGAGATAAGAGTTATATACAACCACACAGACACTCCTGGGGAAGACTGACATACGGTCTCCAGCTGTGCCCCCTTTCTACCCAGTCTAAAAGGTAGAATCAGCTGCCATCACCCACTAATATCAGCTACTAAAAAGGCCCTTAACAAAGGGTGTACAATTATTACTGTGCAATATTATTATCCAAATGGTAAGTGTGATTGAACAGCAAAGATTATTGGAGTGACTTGGACAGTATCACTACATACATGCAATGTACTCTAGAGCTTAAAGTATCTCTACACAAAACAACCACAATTGAAAGGTTTAAAATATGTAATAATAAATAATAAAAACACAATACAATACTTCTTACTACACAGTGCTAGTCAAGAGTTCAGAAATCACAGAAAATATTTAAAATAATACAGTAGAAAAGTTCTGACATCAATACAGAAAAAAACCACTAATCTAATCTAATCTTCCTATTTTCCAGCTATATCAAAGAGAAAACACAGGTCTAAAATAAACTTACATATAAAGCAAGACAGTGCTGGTGATGTTGGATGTTCTCAAGACAAAATGCTCAATGCCCTCATTCTTTCTGCCTTAAATTGGTAACACAGTACCACTGATTAATTTCAGATTACATCACCTGTTTCTGGTTCACAGGCTAAAAGAAACTCAGAGGTTAATAGCCCTTTTGATCGTACAGCTAGTCAGGAAGCCAGAGCAATAAAAGAAATTATATATGTAAATTCTAGCCATTAACTCTGGCCTCGAAACAATAAGCAAAATGCCTCCCTCTAGACATCTCGGCTCCGAGTTTTAGATCAAAGAATTTGACAATGCTTGTCTTATCAGCTTTCTTACAGCAGAGTGCACTGTTGTTACAATTTTTTCATTTCAACATTCAATACTGTCTTTTCACATTTAAGAGAACAAGCCTGTGACTTACATTAATATTTACAAATTACAAAATTATCTACAAAATTCTATCTAGCTCGGCTGGCAGCCTTCACCTATCTTCACACTGTGGCTGATCAATTTTATCCCTCTGTAGTTGCTACAGCTCTGCACATCACCATTATTCTTAAAAATTCCTACCAATACACTTATTCTCCACTCCTCAGGCATCCTCTCACTTTCCTAAGATTTCATTAAACAATCTGGTTAAAAACTCCACTGCCATCACTCCTAAACACCTCCATGCTTCCACAGGTATGTCATCTCGACCAACAGCCTTTCCATTCTTTATCCTCTTCATAGCTGTCTTTACTTCCTCCTTGCTAATCCATTGTACTTACTGATTCACTATCCCCAAAAAACTTACAACCTTCTCTCTGTCATTCTCTTCATTCATCAGCCCGTCAATGTACTCTTTCCATCTGCTCACTGTACTCTTCTTGCTTGTGAGTATGTTTCCCTCGTTATCCTTTATGAGCCTAAGCTGCTGCACGTTAAACACAAAAATTATATAATAGATCATAATGTGCGTATTTATCCATATGCATACATATGGATACTGTAGCCTAATAAAGCCATACAACATTAAGAACAGTGAACACATACATGAAAAAATAAAAAAGAAAGCAAGAAAAGAAAAAAAAAAAGTAAAAGCAATCCTTATACTCTAAACAAGGAATCCTAAGATAAATTTGTATAACAAAATATGCTGCTTCGTAACATTAAGGACAAGGATAAATATCCCTATACTATGTTATTCAGACTGCAAAAATAATTTTGATTTATAAGTCATCTGATAAGGTGGTTGGGTTTGGCATAATGGTTAAGGTCTTTACCTCAAAGGTACAAGATTTGATATTGACCTTCAGTTATTGGCTAGGCTTAAAATGGCCCTTTGAAGCAGTTAGTCTAGTGTGCACCTATGAACTTGTAACAAAGCACTTTGTTATCTAATAAATATTTACATATCTCTTATAATATATTTGACAGTGAAGTAGTCAGGGATGTTAAATGTTTGCACTGCATATAATTGTATTATAACAGCTACTTTATTTTTCAGAGAACATGGTGAATCTGTCATATCATTATACAGAAATTTGTCATCTAACCAGGATCAGGAAAATATACTTTTGCAGAAGAATGCTTATGAGACTGCATCTGTGTATGTGTGTATGTGTGTGTGAGTCTCTGCAATGTCTTCTGCATGACAAAAGACCTGATTATAAACTGTCAGCTGTTCTTTGAAAGATATCTGGTTAGGACACGGCAAGGGTAATCAGCTATAGAGTTATTCCATTTGATACACCGAGAGAGGGCTTGACCTAGAATAATTAATGAGGCAACTTAATTGATCATTCTTCCTTATATACTCTACAACCAAATTAAACATCAAGAAATCATTAAATATTTTCAAAGTATTTAGTCTTCTGCCTACTAGCAAGGTGATACTTTAACAATGGTTCAGCTTATAATGTGTTATGACCTGCACAGTCATAAGTTTTATGACATATTACTGCACTGCAAAATTCCTCAGAATTTTACTTCCCCTTCTATATCTCACACTCCCAACTCTGTCTCATTGTTCTCCCTCCTCTTTATATAAAACACACACTGGCATACATACATACATGCACACACACACACACACACACACACACACACACACACACGCGCACTCTCTCTGATTATATAACACTACGCCATTAGGCAGTTTGGTAATTCTTTATGTACACTAATGCGCGTGTATGTGTGTGTGTGTGTGTGTGTGTGTGTGTGTGCGTGCGCATGTGCATGTGCACTTGTACGTGTGTGTGTGTGTGTGTGCGTATGTGTGTGTGTGGGTGTGTGTGTATATATATATATATATATATATATATATATATATATTACATATATATATATATATATATATATATATATATATATATATATATATATATATATATATATATACCTGTTTTTCTCTCTCTCTTAAAAAAAATGACACACAGGGTCTATATTAGAACATCGAAATTTCAAAACCTCGAATGTTCTAATATCGACCCCTATTCAGTGAAAGCTGAAAACATTGAACATACAGAACAGCGAATTTTTTCCCTAGGAAAAAATTTGCTGTTCCAAAACACATACACACAACACAAGCACACCAAACAAACAGCAATCCGCACACATACACCTAAAATCTTACACCTAACCCTACACTAAACTATACACACACCACTAACTATCCACTTACCTTAACCCAAACCCTAACCTTAAGGTCCGTCATTATCGCACACTCACCTCATCCACACTCTAACCCTAACTCACCTGCCCGCCCTAACTCTCACGTCCACACAATCGCATGCTTACCTGACCCACGCCCTAACCCTAACTCACCTACCCACCCTAACTCTCACGTCCACACAATTGCACACATACCGAACCCGCACCCTAACCCTAACTAATCTAACCCACACTCAATCGCACACTTACCTGAACCCAAAACGTAACTTTCCAACACAGCACTAAAAATACTGAAGCAACAGAAACAGACAACCAAATTCTTTCCCTAGGAAAAAAATTGGTTTTCTGTTGCTTTGATATTTTCAGCTTTCGGTGAATAGGGGTCGATATTAGAACATTCAAAGTTTTGAAACTTCGATGTTGTAATATAGACCTCCCCACATACACACACTCACACACACACACACACACACACACACACACACACACACACACACACACACACACACACACACACATGTATGTATTTACACACACACACACACACACACACACACACACACACACACACACACACACACACACACACACACACACACACACACAGACTCTCTCTCTTTCTCTCTCTCTCTGCAAAACATGGTTGAATTCCAATGTCCAGTACAATAAAACGATGAACAGGAGAGTAACATGGCACTCAGATGTTAATTCCTATAACCACCTTGACTTTATTTAACTTAATATTAGACATGCAGACACAGCTCTTGTTCTGCAAATAAAGGAAGTAAATGGAACATAGCATCCCCAGAAACCCATATTGTTACAACACCTTCAATAATTTATTCCAGCATGCTCAGTCTTAGACCTTATCCAGGCCCACAGCACACATGTGGACAGGATTAGAAATCCTCTATGACCTCCTTGATACAACTTCCAGGATAAAGATATATCTTACTGTTCCACAGCCAAGACAGAATCCCCGTTGGTTCTCTTGACACACACACTCAGCTACTGGACAGTCAATAGAAATACATCCTTTTTCACTGATGCTTGAGTTACCGACTGCTCAGAATATGGTATATCCACTAAATTTAGGATTTACTCAAAAAGCTTCTCACACCTCCCTGCAGTGGCCTTTGATGAGATTAGCATATCTCCAGCTTTGCTCCACAGCTCCATAATCATCCTACTGTGGTGCATCTACCTCCTACTATCTCTTTCCCACATCTCTAACCCATGCCACCTCCACTGACTCTCTTACCCCTTACTGTTTCTCTTTTGATTCTCTAACCATTAGACCCACAGTCTCATTTGTCATCCTGCTTCTAGATAGGGTTCATACTCCACTTACCATGAAGTACATTCACCTGGGAGCAACTAATGATGTCTTATAAATTAAAATACTGTTTTTCCTTGTCAGAACTCTATTTTTATATATATATATATTCCCAAAAGAACTACAAGACTTAACCAACACTACAACTAAAATTAAACAATTGACCAGACATCAAAATAAAAAAGTGAGATAGTATAAAAGGGATATCTTACTTCAAGGTAATCTTCATACCTCCATTAAGAAACAACTAATCTCCTTTTATATGAACAGTTCATAACATCAATCCCCCAAAATAAGCTGTGCAAAGAGACCAGTGTAGTAATGGAGCATTTTTAATGATTGTTTTCTTGAAAATGGATTGGGTTGTTTCTACTTAGTACTCATAGAGAAATTATTTTCCCACCCCTGGAAACAGTAATAATACGTCATATTTTCTTACATTAGTTATCCATTTCCCCCATTAAGACATCCCACTACTGGTTTACCACCTCTTTAGCAAAAGGTTATCAATGCCCTCAAAAATCACATATTTAGGCATTAAACAAGTCTCCCATGTGTTTTCCAATCAGTTTTTCTGTCTTCTCTCAATTTGTTTGACATCAGACTCTAGAGATATTGTGATTTATGTTTCCACGTGGTCTTTTTTTAGCTCCAGGGTGTTTCATTACTCAGTACTATGTATTCTGGGAACTGGAATCAGTGACAGCCTAAAGCTTGGAAGTGACATTCACTTGTCCCAATACAGCTTATTATAAACACAGTCAAACTTTTAATACCATCTTTTTCTGTCATCACTGTTATACATGTTCAAGCCCTCATTTTTTTGTCATTTTGCTTCTATTTTTATAACCCTTTTTAATAATTTCTCTTCTTTCCTATTCCCTCACTACTTAAGTGACTCGAATGCCTTCAATGAATAGCACATGCACACTTCCTTTTATCTGTTATCAGTTTCAGTTTGCTTCTCTCTTCTGTATGCTGCTGTTCTGTCAAAAATAGCCCAGACTTACTAACATGTATGACTGCCATACCATTTTTTCACTAATTCCTAGTGTCCTCATTTCTTCAGTAATCATAGCAGCCACCACACAGACTTAGGTAAGCATTTAATTTCTTTCTTACATATCTGTCTCTCCTCTTACTCTGTTTGCTGCTAGTCTTACCATGTGTACACCCCCAAGCTATTTTTGTGCATCCTGTCTATCCTGTTATATACATAGGTCTTGCATTCCATTTAATTTGACACTCCTGTCTTACACTGCTTTCTCATCTTATTTTATTTATTTATTTATTTTACATTTGTTTACCGGGATCTTCTCCCATGAATTACTATTTGATAAGGATTTATGGGAGTATTCCTTCTTTGTCTGAAGCAACACCCTTTGATTTAGTATACTGCCTTCTGGACCATCTGTACTTTGCCACAAAGGATCATAATATCAAGTGCATGGTGTATAACACATTACGATTATATCTAAGTGTATGTACTGGCAGAACAGATTCCTCCAGAACTGCCATATTCTCCTTGCAGCTCCTATAACAACCACAAGCTAATGTGTAATCCACAAACTCACTGTCTTCCACTAATCCATTCATCCCAGTGCCCCCCCCCATAGGCATTCTCATTCAGAACAAGATAATCTGACACTGATAATTTTTTGTCCTGAGTTACACTACAGAGTTAGGAAACATCCTCTCTGTCTCTAGAAGAAGTACTGTAGAAGCAGTCACACAAATATAATTAAAGAAATTATAGTATCACTCTGTAAAAATGCTTTTTTGCTTATGTTTGCTAGATGCTCTAACCAAAGCTCATCTCTCTCTTGGGAGATTAGCTCTTCCTTTCCTCCACAGGCCCTTATCATTCTATGTCTCACTTGATGATCGCCCTCTGTCCTTTGACAGTGTTAAAGTATTTAATCTGTATTTGTTGAAGCGATGGATGTCCATGTCTTCCTGCCTGCATTCCTATACTCTGGAATTGACCTCTTGTTCTATATTTTTGCCTAACTGTGACTTCTATACTATAAATCCAGCCTCTGGTGCTCCTTGTTAATTATCTTCCTACACCTTCCTGTCTGTATGGTTCATTCTTCAGGCTCATTACCGTTTCTCATTTCTTGGTCACCTTGCCTTTCTACTCAGTGTGAACTGCTTCTGCTAGTGCCCCAAAGTTCTCCTCATTTCATATCCTATTGCTATCTGTGGTTTCGACTGGAGACTACATATTATGCACTTATACCACCTATTCTCTGCCTACTTTACTTATGTAATCTCTGTAAATAGTCTGTTTGTAATATGTAATGCTGGTATTATGTAATGCTGTATCTGCTTACCCTTGGAGCTTTTCTCCCCGGGCCTCCGCTGAAAATGGACATGCATCCAGTCGGACTATCCTGGTCAACAAATGTAAAATAAATAAATAAATAAATACTGCATGCCCACAGTAAGTGGAGTCTTCTGTTTTTGCATACTCTCCATTTTGCAGTCCAGAAATAATAGTTTTCACCTTATCAGATCTATACATAATAACCTGATCTCTCCTTTCCATCCTTACTCTGAAAAGAGTGGAATAGACCAACAAACAGGAGTCCATTCTTCATAGTCCTACTATGTGTTCTCCATAAACACGTCTGGCTGATTTTAAATCCTTACAAAACGTATGTAATGTATTCATTTGCATGCCTCATAACTTATTATCATCTCCTGTCTACTGACATCCAGGATCTAGCCCTATGTCTGAAAAGAATGGAATAAAGCTACCATATGCCTTGGGCTTCCTGCCTGGAATTGAACACATGTACTTGGCATGATAGATGGTCTCACTGTAGATAGTTTTGAATTCCTCAGAACTCAGCATCTCCTCCTTCATAATACACTGCAGAAGAGAACACAGGTTACACTATGGGACTGCTTCACACACACCTGTCAGGTACACGTTCTTTCTTTATGCCCTAGTCACCTGATCTTCCATCTTGCTTCCTCAGCATCTTTATTCTTTTTTGGAAATTAACTATTTCTATAGCAGTTTTCTCCATCTTGGCAGCAAGCCTTTTATCCATACATTTTATCTGTTGTATTTTGTCTTGTGATGTCATTATTTGTATTATGCTTCTGTGGTCTTTCTGAAGTGCCCAAGGCTTGTGCCATAGATGAGAGATTCTTTAAGAGTTGGATTTCTCATCCAACCAATCCCCTACCCATGGAACAAGCTATTCTTGTATGTCAAAAAATGTAACACATTGACGTCCCTTAGGTACTGCCTTTCTAACTGTATGGGCACCCACAAATTTTCTTTTGGGGTAAAACATATGGCCCTTATTGAGTACATTGGAAAATCCACCCATAAAACTCTCTTGATTGAATGGTTAGGATCTATGACACCCAGGATGCCTGCTTAGTAAATTATAAACTTATGTTCTCAAAATTCATTTCCATTTCTGAAGGGATATTTGTAAGGCTTTTTCCATACTTGAGATGTAGAGCATGTGCTAAAAAATAACAAATCCACTATTACTAAAGGAGAGCTGATTCAAGATTACATTTATTGAATGCTCATGAAAACAGACAGCCAAATGACAGTACCAGCAATAATTCACTTGCATGAATAATATCTGATATGCCACACAGGGGCAGGCTTAAAAATGGCAGTGTCAGCTTTGAGTAACAGTCACAAAAACTCTCACAATGACTATTGAATGACACATTTTGTGTCTTTCCAATAACTACTGACTGACTGCAAATAAAAAATTCTAAACAAATATTTGGTATGTTTAACAATTTTTTCATTGTTTTTCTAATATGTTTTACTTTCATTCCAAGGCATGTACCAGGTAGATTGAGGAAGAACATTTGCTATTGTCAGGCAGTATTAGCCATCAAATTAGCTTGTAGTGGTATTTCGTGTACATTCTTTAATACTGCAGGGAATAATTCCACTTACACCACTTACTTCTTCCCTTTTCCTCACTTCTGACATATCTCTCAGTTTAAAAAACAGGTAAAATATGCAATTTCTATGTGTTCAGTGGCCATGATCGGTCTACTTCAGTTTTGACTTAAGATTTACAAGTGAAATCATGATCATGCAACACACACATACAGTCAGTTGGATACTGACAAAAAACAAATTCAACATCTCTTGAGATCTTGTCTTGTTAAATGCAAGTATTCAGAGACAAATGATGGAGAGTAATCCATATGGCTACTATCTGTGTGAGTCAGGCACAGATATGCACTTGTATAATTGTCCTGATCATTTCAGCAGCCAACCAGAAGTTCCCGACTGCATGCATTAAAAACACAGTCAGGAGTCACTTTTTCAATTGTCCTACATGATGCTGGTGATCTATGGAGATATACAGGCAGAATCATAATAATGAGACATTTAATGTCCTGCCTTCATGCAGGTTGTAGGACCCATATCAAGCACGGGAGGTGGCACCCCACAGGATGTTGAAATTAACTATATAATCATTGACTATATAGTGCTATAACGTCCTTGAAAACCCTATCCTCAGTCATATACTGTCCTTAAAAACCCTAATCTCTCTTACAAAGCAGTGCATAGAATAGCTATCTTTTTTTTAAGAGCTAGTATTTAGTTTGTACACATCATGCCATTGTTTTATACCTCAGCACTGGATGGTAACGTGCTTACTTCACCAAAGAAGTTTCAAAATATAAGCACTGCTTTGTTAGAGGATGAGAATCATGCACTGCTCTTGACATTGTATTGTACTTTTCTTACTACGACCAGAAAACATCCTAGTGAAGATAACCTCCATTCTTTTGTACACCCTATTTATTACTGGTTCATCTACATGATACACTGCGATGCATTATTTTCAAGTAGATAAGCAAATGCATAACCGTCACCTGCTTTGTCAGAATGATATAAATATACTTATATAAACCTATCCTTACATTACAACAATGTAAAGCAAGAACCCTTTTCATTTATTTTAATGTAGAGCAGTTTGGTAAAGTATGCTGCATTACTCTGCATGTAAAAAGAACTTTGGGTCGCAGAGGACAATTGGTTATTGTTTGCCTACATTATTGCATTTTCATTTGCATTTTATAAGCATTTGCCCTTAGTTTAGAAGTTAGCCTTGTACACTTCTCAGCTGCTCTAGTAAGAAAGTAATTTTTTTTAACTGTGCTTCTTCACTGGCAAGACCTGTTAGCTCTAATTAACATTTAATTACTTTCTCATTTTACTCTTTGTTTAAAATTATTGTCATGAAGTAAAGCTGAAGAGGTGGCAAAGATTCCATATGAATTTCTGAGTCATTTCGCCTTGCAGTGAAATCAATATATTGGCTTTCCTTGTGAAGCAAGGTTAATACACCAATTTGTTCAGCAAAAACACTTGCCTGCATGGTATAATATAATAATAATGACTTTATACATATACTAAAACGTTGCTAGCTGTACGTCTCACAAGGCAATTATTAATGTTACTAATACCATTAATCTCTTTTCCATTTCCTTTCAAAAACCTAAATAAAAGTGAGGGGCACTTTAGCTTGGAGAGCACCAGCTTGAGAAGTTATAAAAAATAATACCGTTAAGACCTAATGCTTTTTCAAGACAGTCTGCTCACTTTGAACCATGTCAGTTTTATTTACTCAGTATGTAACTAAAGACCCTTTAAAAGCTTTGTTCTAGCATGAATAATGGTTAACAGTGAAGCTCTGTTACGCTTTGTGATACTTTACGATCTTTAAAGTACCATAAAATAGTAATAAACAATAAAGCAGTGCATCCGGGTCTAAAATATTCAAGAAAAATGTTCCACTTCATCATAACATCACTGCTATGGAGACAGATGGAAATTACACTTATTTCAGGAATAGCTGAATTGTGTGCACACATGTGAGAACTTATTCAACTCTCAGAGTACTTTTTTCTTATAAAATCAAAGGAATTTGAATGGAAATTCACAAATAGGTATCACAGCTGCAAAACACAGTTTGCATTGCATGTAAGAATGACGTTTATACAACAAAAGCATAAGCATTGTAAAATATTTAGCTTCTGAATAAGCATGGCAAGGTTTAACAAGTCTCAAAACCATTTAAGACACAAGTTTTTCTTAAGAACAAGTGTTACATCTTCTCAAAAAAGACAAATAAGGCATGTATTTTTCAGTAGTAAATGCATTTTTTTTTCTATTTGACAACAGTGATCTAAATGTCTCATGCTTCAGGTAAGTTTTGTGGTCAACAGGTGTTATATATTACCCAAAAGTTAAAAAAATATAGACATTTGTCACCTGAGAGCCGATAGTTCAGATGGGAAAACACGTTTTCCTCATGGCAGGCAGTAATGTAACTTTTAGAAATTAGTTTAGAAAATTAAAACTGAACATCTTAACTCAGAAAATAGATGATTTTAACACTAGTTACTTTTTAAGTTAATTCAGGCCAGGTTAATAGCAAGCAGGTAATCCGAATAAGGTCTCAATACATAACTCAGCTCAAGAACCAGAACTCAAACCAGATTAAGTCCCACCGTCTGAGAATGACAATTATTGCATAAGCTAACTGACATAAAACAGCTTGAGTTCGACATTTGTTACTAGGAATAGTAGTTTTGCAACAATGACTAGTGTAACCAAAAGATGTGGGTGGCCAAGTCAGACTAGTCATATTAATAGCTACTTACATTTTTTGCTTGTCTTTTAGTGAAAATTGATTAGGACAAAACAGATTCAGGCTTACTTAATCAATTAAAGCTATAGTATTAATATAAAATTAAATAAAGGAATAATTATATTCAGAATAAGATCAAGAAAAGTTATTAATGTTAATTCTGACATATAGTTTTCTAAGTGTTTAGGCATATGTAGTACTGATTTGTACTTTTTATCTGCATTGGCCTATACTAGGTATTGGACACTTATAAATGGGACCCAACCTTTTTTTAAGGGTCAGCTTATCTAGAATGTGGCTGAATGAGTTATTGACCAGGACAGTCATACTCCAGCCCTGCTCACAGTTTTGTGCCTTCTATATGTTGCTTATAAATGGTATTATTCTGTATGCTTAGTGCCTTGAGTTGAATAAAGGGTAACTGGCTTGCTTGAGAATTTTGTAAATACACATGCAGTCATCTCGGTTGTTTTTAAAGGAAGATGGTGAGTCACACTGCCTAACATTCAGTGTGCATTTATTCCAGATGTTTGGGAGGCAATGAGTTTTATTAACAGGTAAAGGCCAAAAAGGAGCAATCCCAGCACCAAATCCTGAGACTCACTGCTGGTTATTTTCATGCATCTGATGAGACAACTGAAACTTGCAATGTATGGATTCTGTCTTTCTGTGAATTTGCTAGCCATCTTACTACATATTTATTTATTTATTTTCAGTTTGATGACCGGGGAGGTCCACTGGGCTCAAGGAGCACTTTTCAGTGGAGGCCCGTGGAGAAAAGCTCCACAAAACATAGCAGGCATAGTAACAATTAAACAATTAGTAAAAATTATGTAGTAAAACATAAGCATAGTAGAATATCAACATAGTATGGTATACAGTGCATATTTACATGTAAATACAATTAGAGGTCGATAATATAGAGTCACCATTATATTGAGGTTTTAAATCTTCTGAGAATGCTATGAAAGAAACATTTGTAAGAAAACAGTAAATATTATTGAACTCCTATTGGGTAAGATGGAAGGTAGTTTATGTATATGTATGTATTCATGTATTAGACAGGATTACGTAGGTAGAGTGCAAGTGCATTTTCTGTTATTGGAGAGGTAGGAATGGAGCTGGGTTTTGAAGTGATCAAAGTTTGGATAAATCCTTAGAGAGGGAGGAAGAGAGCTCCATTTTTTGGCTAAGGAAAAGGATAGGAGAAGCTGACCTGAGGGACGGTTTGGTTTGTATACAGAAATGAGATTTTGGTGAGCAGATCTTAGAGTTCTGTGAGGGGTAGATAGTGGTAAGATATTAGTTAGCACAGGGCACTTAGTGGGTTTAAAAATTAGTTTGTGGGCTGTAGTGATTTGGAGGTAGTCTAGGTAGTTGGGATGTTCTAGCCATTGCAGTAGGTGGAGATGTATGCAGTGGTGGGTAGAGTACTTGGACTTGGTGGCAAACTTTGAGAGCAGAGCCACAGAAGTGATCCCTGGAGTGAATTTCCTATTTCCCATCCAATCAAGATTTTTCTTGAAGAGTGCTAATGAGGAGCTTTGTTTGATATAGATAGGTAGTTTATTCCAGAGTATGAGAAGACTCTGGGACAGGAATCTATCCCTCCGGCATGTTCTGTTTATTGTGGTGACAAGGTTTAGGTCCCTAGAGTGTGTAGTTCAGAGGGATTGGGATTTCTTTAAGTGGAGCATGTCCAACAGCTCTGGGTTTGACATAGCTTTGTATGTTAGGCAGAGATCACCTCTGAGTAGGCAATATGCGACAGAGTAAAGCTGGAGTTTTTTGAGACGGTCTGCGTAGGGCATCTGTTTGAGGCCTGTAATCCTCTTTGTGAGGTATTTCTGTGGCCTTTTCAGTTGTTGTAGATGTCTTGTGAGGTACATACCAAAAGGGGCATTGTACTCTATAATGGGTCTAATGAGTGATGAGTAGAAGGGAACAATGACCTTTTTTTTTCTGGATGAGAAACCTTTTGTGATGAGGTGTGCCACATAGAAGGATTTCCTGACTACTGTGGTGATGTGATTATCAAAGGAGAGACGTACTGTCCACCTGTTTCCCAAGGTCTCTTATCACACTTTCAGTGTTAAGTATACTACCGCCTATGTTGTAGTTCATGGGTACAGAGTTTTTACCAAAGGGGATGACAATGCACTTTTTGGCATTGAGCTTGAGGCCATGGCTTTGACACCAGGTATCTGTCTCAGTGAGGCCATTTTGTAAGATGCCCACATCGTTAGGAGTTTCAATTATGGCTCCTAGTTTGCAGTCATCTGTGAACTTCGTTAGCGAAATACCTTCTATGTTAGCCTGTACTTCAGAGAAGTAGATACCAAACAGGAGAGGACCCAGGACTGAACCCTGTGGTACTCCACTTGTCACTGGTCTGAAGTCGGATTTGGAGTCTGCTACTTTCACAATGTGGGTTCTGTCAGTGAGCCAGTTGGCAACCCATCTTATGACATAGGGATTTATACCTAGCTTAGTGAGTTTATCTATAATTCCAGAGTGGAGGATGGTGTTGAAAGCCTTGGCAAGATCTAGATAGGCTGTGTGAACCAACCACCTTACCCTTGTCTACGGCTTTGGTGACTGCTTCAAAGAAGTATATCAGGTTTAGGAGACATGATCTGCCTTTTACAAACCCAAACTGGGTGGGATCCAGAGTTTGGAGATTACCAATGTCTTTGTTTATAAGTTCCACGATGATACGTTCCATGGCCTTGCAGACCAGACTCGTCAGGCTAATGGGGTGGTAGTTCCCAGGGTTGTAACAGGATTCCAGTTTAGAGGAGATAGAGGAAGATAGGTTGTTTAGTAGACAAGCACCATATATCAGAGATGGTAGTAAGTAGGTAGTGGCGAGGGTCTGTCTTGTGGAAGGGGATAGAAAATGGGAGTCACTTTACAGCAGGCCAAGTTTCTGATGTGTTTTCTTAATGTTTAGCTGAATATGGGTGTTGAATTTGAGATGTTCATCAATAGTGACCCCAAGAAGTTTAGCAAAAGGAATAACTTCAATAGTGAAGTTGGCATGGCTGATAATGTCGAAGGAGGTTTGGTCAAGAGGGTGAGATTTAGAGGGAGAGAACAGTAGAATTTTAGATTTGTTGGCATTTAGAGAGAGGTGATTTTGAAGCATCCAGTTCTCAGTGGTGGAAAAAACAGTTTGGGTTTTTGTTTGGAGAACTTGGAGGTTAGAAGCAGATAAGACTTAATTTTTACTGCAATTAGCTCTTGTATGATGCCAAGATTGGGGAAGATTGTTGAAAGCCTTGGCAAGATCAAGATATGCCATGTGTATGGTGTGGCAACTGTCTACAGAATCCATAACCCTTTTGAAGACATTTACCAGATTAAATACATTCAAAAAGGCATACTGTTGGAAGTTAAGTAAAAAAATATTCTTATAGGTTCATAGGTTCATACTAGGCTATCTGCCCTAGGGCATTTATAAGCCTAGTCAGAGTGTGTTTGGCTTTCGCCACGCATTTTAAATGAATTTTGCTATGCCCTTTTTCGAGGTTAGTATACTGTGCCTCTGTCTAACAGTGACACAGAAGTAAACCTACGATCTCCCATCCACTCATCAAGATTCCTCTTAAAGAGAGTCAATGAGGGACTCTGCCTAACCTGGACTGGGATTTTATTCCAGAGTGAAGGGAGCCTCTGGGTTATGAATCTGTCCCTCCAGCATGTCCTATTTATTTCAGTCCTGAGGTTCAAGTCTCTCGAGCGCATAGCTCAATGGGATTTGGATTTTCTGAGGTGCAGCATGTTCATTAATTCCGGGTTGGACATGGCTTTATACGTCAGGCACAGATCGCCTCTGAGCAGGCAGTATGCCACTGAGTAAAACTGGAGTTTCTTTAACCGGGCAGCATATGGCATCTGTTTGAGCCCTTTTATCCTCTTGGTGAGGTACTTTTGGGGTCTTTCCAGTTGCTGCAGGTGTCTGGTAAGGTACATCCCAAAAGGGGCATTGTACTCAATTATGGGCCTGATGAGGGATGAGTAATGAGGCACGATAACCTCCCCTGATCTAGATGTGAATCCCTTCATGATTATGTGGGTTATATAAAATGTTTTTCTAACCACTTTGGCCACGTGGTTTTCAAATGAGAGATTGCTATCAACTTGAGTCCCCAGGTCCCTAATTACTTCTTCCATACTAGATGGATTACCACCTATGTGGTAATTTGTGGGCACTTTGTTTTTGCCAAAGGGGATGACTATACACATTTTGGCGTTTAGCTTGAGGCTATGGCTCTGCCACCAGTTGTCTGTTTCTATGAGGCCCTTTTGGAGGATGCTTGTGTTGGCTGGAGAGTCGATTATGGCACCTAGTGTGCAGTCATCTACGAACTTGGTCAGCCACAGTCCTTCCATGTTGGCCTGTACCTCCGAGAAATATATACCGAACAAGAGAGGTCCCAGGACTGAGCCTTGTGGGATGCCACTTGTAACTGGTTTGGAGTCTGACATGGCTCCAGCAATTCTAACCATGTGGGTTCTGTCCTTGAGCCAGTTTGCAACCCATCTAGTGACATAGGGATTTATATTTAAGCTGGTGAGCTAATCTATAATGCCCGAGTGGGGTATTGTATCGAAGGCTTTTGCGAGGCCCAGGTAGGCTATGTGGACCACATTCCCCTCATCAATGGCCTTGGTGACTGTTTCAAAGAAATCTACCAGGTTTAAGAGGCAGGATCTGCCCTTAACAAAGCCAAAAACTGGGTAAGATCCAGTGTCTGTAGGTCCCCAATATCTTTATTTATGACGTCCATGATGATCCTTTCCATAGCTTTGCAGACCAAGCTAGTCAGGCTTATGGGGCGATAGTTTCCAGGATCCGTTGAGGCACCACCTTTGTGGAGAGGGACCACTGTTGCTGTACGCCACTCTTTGGGTACATATCCTGTAGTAAGGCTGAGATTGAACAGTAGTTTTATGTTTGGGTTTAGCTCTTCTTGGAGTTCATGTAGGACGCAGCCCGGGACACCGTCTGGTCCCATTGATGCTGTGATTTTTGCTTTGGAGAGGGCGGCTCTTACCTGAGTATCTGAGATGTCGGGGGGGAAGCACTCTGCTGGGATAGATATTTGCCCTTTTGGTGAGGGAGGGGGGAGTTTGCGCTGAACCTGTCAGCTAGGATGTTGGCAATGTCTGTGGGTTCGGTGAATTTTTTGTCATTTTGGACTAATTCCGAGCATATCTGGGAATTCCCACCCAGGTTCCTAACATAACTAAAGAAAGTCTTGTGATTATCCTTAGTGTCCTGTGCAATTTTTCTCTCGAAGCTGGCCTTAGACGATTTTATGAGTGCCCATAGTTTTTTGCTAATACTGATCAGAGATGCCTTCCCTTTTTGGGATTTTGCTCTATCATGTAGTAGCTTCCTCCTTCTATTGTAATAGTTTGTTTATGGCTGGGGTCCACCAGACAGGATGCCTGCCTTTGGAGGATTGGGTCTTGGTTTTATTTGGGATTGCATGATCCATGCATTCTTGAAGGTGTTCATAGAATGCGTTTATAAAGGATTCTGCGGTATGGGCCGTATTTTCCACAGGTCTGGGGGCTTTGAAGAATTCCACCTCAGTTTTGAGGAGTGTGAAATTTGCTTTAGAGAAGTTTTTCACTGTGGTTTCTGGGCAGGGGTTGGGGTCGGGATGTGAATATCCAGTGAGATTAGTTTATTGTCTGATTCTACCAGTGAAGGATACACTTCTGGTCTGGAGCATAGAGTCCCCATGTTGGTGATGATCAGGTCCAGTATGTTTTCACCTCTTGTGGTAGTGGTGACAAGTTGTTCCATAGCATTTGAGTTTATAAATACTAGGAACCTTTGGGCTAGGGTGTTGGAGCTAGAGTAATGCTCCCAGTCTATGTTTGGGTAGTTGAAGTCGCCCAATATAATGGTGTTTGGAGAGACCTTCATATTTTCCAGTGTTCTCAGGAAGGCCGAGTGGGGTTCCTGGGTTTGGGAGGGTGGTCTATAGCAGGCTATAAACTGGAAGGCAGTTTTACCCACTATTAGTTGCACATGGATAGTCTCTGATGCTTCGTGCTGTGCCACCAACCTGGAGGTGTGAGTATCTTTGACGAGTATTGATACTCCCCCTCCTTTTGTGGTTCGGTCCAAGTTTTGGGGCCGAAAAGCATGGTATGAGGTATAACCTGGTAGTGCTGGAGTGCTCTCGGGAGCCTTGAACCAGGTTTCTGTTACTGAACAGATATCGATGTTCTCCATGCTAAGGAGAGTTTCGAAAAGTGCATCTTGAGGTTTAGACTTCTGGCATTGAGTAGCATTACTCTTAGTTTCTTATCCCTTGTGATACCTATGGAGGTGGGTTTGTCTTTTGAGCCTTGCCTAAAAAGGCACTATGGGGTGGCAAGAGCCTTTGCCAATATCCGAAAGCCCAGGGGTGACAGGTGCAAGCCATCCCTAGCGAAGCATCGTGGCTTGTCGAGCATGTCATCCCAGGCTGACAGGCATTGGATCCCCTTTGAATGACACCAATACTTAAGCCAATTGTTGAAATTGATCATCTTGTCTTCATATTGTGGCATAATTCTTGGTGAGAGTAAGATGCTACTCAAGGTCAGGGTCATACCGGCCTGGGCTACATGCTCAGAGAGCTCCTCTATGTCTCTTTTCATGTAGTCCAGGGAGGTACATCTCAGGTCATTCACACCAGCATGGACAATGACTGAGTCATATTTGTACTTGCCTTGGAGTGACTTGAGTGCTTGTGTTATGTGGCAGATCCTAGCGCCCAACAGGCAGCTCACCGTGACCTTCTCCTTGTTCAGCCTGGTGAGCGGGACGTCAGTGTGCCTGACGACAGAGTCACCTATTACAAGTGTATCAGGTGTGTTGTTTAGCCTTAAGGGCTGTGACTGTTCGGCTCACTGGCTTTGTGAGCTATTTGTTGCACGTGTTTTGTTTTGTAGTCAATGAGGTCAGTTATAAAACATTTTTCAGCTTTGCAAATGAAGCCTTTAAGACTGATATGTATGCAATTACCTGGATTAGGTGTAAGGACACCTTACAACTTATGATGGGGCATCATGACTGCAGTGCACCACTCATCAGGGATAAAACCAGTTGCTTAATTAAGGATTAACAGTTTCCCCCTCAAAGACACAAATATCCATCAAGAAGGCCTGACACAAACCAGTAACTGATGCCAGAGCTGCAGTCTAAAACCCAATGCCAAACAATGCATAGTAGTATCTTTTGTGAAGATGGCTACCCCTGGAAACCACCACATTGGTGATATACCCCTAAGAGTAGTCCCAGGGGTCAAGGACTCTGGAATCCATGCAGATAGTAACCTGAGCTTTGACTATCATGTATTGATGGTATTAAGGAAAACATTCTATGTTGTGCAACTTATAAGCAAGGGTGTGGCATCTACATCCAAGTATGTCATTGTTCCACTCTTCTTGCCCCTCATCAGTGAGTACAATACCACCTTCAGTATGTACAAAAATAGCCAAGAAGTTGAGCATCCACAGACCTTTCTCACAAAAAGAGTACAGGGTTTAAACAACATGTCTTATACAGACTGTGTAAAAGCCATATCCCTGTACTCAGTCTCCTGCAGACTACTGAAGGGTGATCTATGCCTGGCCTAAGTGCAGCCTCTGATCCCACTCTGATGGACCTGTTGTACATCCACAAAACAGATAGCATCAGTACTTCCTGATCCAGGGGCCTAAACATTGTCTGCAACCTAAATAGGACATATTGGTGGGATAGGAATATGTCTCAGAGACTACCCCTTCTCTGGAACAGGCTATGTATAGGAAATAGAAGTTCTTGTCAAACCTAATTCAAACATAACTTAGACCAGTGAATGGGGAATCAGACATTTAACCTGGTCTGGCACCTATGTCTCCATTATACAGATGCAGCCTGCAAATACTTCACTACCCATGCCTAAGTATATATATAAAAAAAAAAAAATATATATATATATATATATATATATATATATATATATATATATATAAATATATATATATATATATATATATATATATATATATATATAAATATATATATATATATATATATATATATATACACACACACACACTCCTTAAAAGTAACCATGGGGTATCAAAACTTGTCAGATACATTTGGCAAGGATTGCTAGGCTTATAATATACTTGGAGTGTATGAAGTTAGTTGTTTCTGAATAAAGCATTTCATTTATGTAGTTACTAAAAGTGTCATCATATATGATGTTACATGATGTGTCAGTATGGAAATCTGTTTACCTATTTATTTTTAATTGTTTTTAGAGAAGCTGCACTTTTATAAGATTTGGAATCTACAGTTCTTGTTATGTGTTGAGTCATACCATGAAGGGAGAAGAATATGGGACTTACAAATTACTTTATTTTATTTATTTATTTTACATTTGTTAACCGGGATAATCCGACTGGATATATGTCCATTTTCAGCGGAGGCCCGGGGAGAAAAGCTCCTTACAATAGGTTCATAGGTTCATAGGTTCATACTAGGCTATCTGCCCAAGGGCATTTATAAGCCTAACCCATAGTTATGTGGCTTTCGCCACCCCTTTAGTTTGAATAAAAACTATGCCTATCATTTTTCTGTGCCTCTGTCAAGCAGTGACACTGAAGTAATCCCTGGGGTATATCTGCGATCTCCCATCCATTGGTCAAGATTCCTCTTGAACAAGGCCAGCGAGGTGCTCTGCCTCACATGTACCGGGATTTTGTTCCACAGCATAGGGAGTCTCTGGGTGATGAATCTGTCCCTCCAGCACGTTCTATTTATAACCATGTCAAGGTTTAAGTCTCCGCCCTTGTGGTTCTGAGGATCTAGATTTTTGAGGTGAAGCATATTCATCAAATCTGGGTTTGACATGGCCTTATATGTCAGGCACAGGTCACCTCTGAGCAAGCGGTATGAGACTGAATAAAGCTGGAGTTCTTTCAGTCGGGCAGCATAAGACATATTTTTGAGACCCTTTATCCTTTTGGTGAGGAACTTTTGGGGCCTTTCAAGCTGCATCAGGTGTCTGGTCAGATACATTCGAACGGGCATTGTACTCAATCATAGGTCTAATGAGTGATGAGTACAGGGGGACGATGACCTCCCTTGATCTAGATGTGAATCCCTTCATGATCAGGTGGGTGATATAGAAGGTTTTCCTAACTACTTTAGCAACATGAGTGTCAAACGAAAGACTACTGTCAACTTGGGTCCCCAGATCCCTGATGACTTTTCTGTGCTCAGTGGATTGTCACCTATATGGTAGCTAGGGGTAACCTTGTTTTTCCCGAAGGGTATGACTATGCATTTTTTGGCGTTTAACTTCAGGCCATGGCTCTGGCACCAGTTATCCGTTTCTGTGAGGCCCTTCTGGAGGATATCTGTGTCAGATGTGTTTTCGACTATGGCCAGTTTGCAGTCATCTGCAAACTTTGTCAGCCATAACCCTCCTGTGTTTGCTTGTACTTCAGAAAAGTAGATGCCGAACAAGAGTGGACCCAGGACTGAGCCCTGTGGGACACCACTTGTGACAGGCTTTGAGTCTGACATGGCTCCAGCAACTCTGACCCTGTGGGTTCTGTCGCTTAGCCAGTTTGCAACCCATCTTGTGATGTATGGGTTTACATTCAAGCTGATGAGTTTTTCGATGATACCTGAGTGGGGTATTGTGTCAAAGGCCTTTGCCAGGTCGAGGTAGGCTGTATGGACTGCCTTTCCCTCATCAATGGCCTTGGTGACTGTCTCGAAAAAGTCAACCAAGTTTAAGAGGCAGGATCTGCCTTTGACAAAGCCCAATACAAAGCAAGCAAGGTATCAATTAGTAACAATACATAGTATGATTTTCTGATATAATATTTACAGTAAAATAGAGAGGTTACAACAGGGCATCATTTTTTGTGTCTTTAATTTTAATCTGCATCTCTCTGGAACAAACATTTATTATCGGAGTTATTCATATGGTAAATGTTCTTACAGACTGGCTTATAAAGGCAATAGAAGAGGCAGTATCTGCCTTTCTTTGACAAAAAAATATGCATGCAAGGTATAAGTCATGTGATTCATGTGGATAATTATCGATACATTTTGGTTTAGTTAATAAGATGTGATACATGGCAATGAATTTGATATATTTTATGCCCAGTGAAGGTGATTGGTGAAACAAGCGGAGAAACAAGAAGGACTATTGCCACGATGAGGAGGAGTTGAAGAGTGTCAAGGAGCATCTTTATAAACACGTAAAGCTATACTTGTTCTATACATAAACTAAGTGAGCAGTACTCAACTTTTATGAGGTGAAATTGATCAATAACATATACAGTGACAGATAATAGAACATTAAGGCAAATGTTTGTTCTACTGCATAGCCCTAGGTGTATCAAAGTACTTATACAGATAATTCCATGTAGTTTACACTTGTTCATGATGCAACTCAACTAAGAGATTATGGGAGGACTAATTTAAAAGGTCCTCCACACCAGATACAATCATTATTTGGCCAGATCAGTGGGATGAGTTAATCCTGCTACCACAGACCGAAATGGTATATTGATAAAGTCCTAACCGAGAAAAACAGTGTCTGCCTGCTTTGAACTAAATACAGCCAGGCTCTTGCACCTAGTGCCAGTACACACAAACACATACATGCAGTGACACACAAGCACACACACACACACACACACACACACACACACACACACACACACACACACACACACACACACATACACACACACACACACAGTGACACTCTTGCGCACATGCACACATACACACACACACACACACACACACACACACACACACACACACACACACACACACACACACACAAAGTATATATATATATATATATATATATATATATATATATATATATATATATATATATATATATATATATATATATATATATATATATATATATCCATGACTGTCACAATGAATGAACAGTCAAATGAGCAAATATAGAAAGAACAACCAGGACTGACAAAATACACTGGCAGAAATGAAAAGGTATACCCTGCCTTACTCATGTGGGATAATTCTAACTGTATACCTGCTCCTAACTTTAGCTAGTAATCACTATTTCCCTAATACTTACACTAAAACTAAAGACAAATGCACATACACACGCACACACATGTATGCATGTACTTACGTGCGCACACATACACCCACACACACACACACACACACACACATGAATGCATGCAACACACACACACACACACACACACACACACACACACACACACACACACACACGCACACATGCTCATCCACATCTACACACTTACACACATGCACACACTTCAGACATAACAATAAACAAGCAGAGCACTAAAGCTGTCCCATTCCCTGACCCCTACTCTAATGCTAATCAACAAATATTTGTATAAACACTCATATGCAATGCCACAGTTTTCAATGCAATTGAAAGTATTGTCAGTACTACCCACTCCCACTTAACTAACATCCACTATTGCATGATTTGACTCTTCTTGCACTCGAGAAATCCTCCATTCAACAACTTTTAATACCCAAAAAGATAAAAACTGAAACACAGAGCAAGACATAATCTTCAGACTAACACAAACTGTTAGATGCTTTCCGTAAAATAATAAAATAATGAAACAGAAATCAGTAAGCACATTCATGTCAGGAGAGTGTTAATTTTCACATAAACATCTGATTAATTTAAATGTTCATCAAATCACATCTGCAGTTCTGGATAATCAGTGAGTAAACACAAGTACAACAAACCACTTTTCTCATTCATTGATTTCTACGTGCATAAAAAATGTCATTATATTTCCACCTGAAGGCAATTTAGTTACACATAGTCAGGCTAAACACCTGCACTAAGTGTACACCATTCTGACTGAACAGGCAACATAAGCATAAGTCACGCCTTCATCCTCATAATTTTAATTTTCCTACTTATTTTCTTACATCCTTAAATATTGATGGGGAGTCATAAAGGTTACAACAAAGTATACATACATGTACACAATGTAATCTTTCAGAGTGACTAGAAAGCACAATAAATGTGGCAGGAATGTACTTGATACAGATCATCTACACTTAGTATACAGTTACTGTAGGTGTTACTGAATCTGGCACTAAATGAGTTAGGGTCTTTACTAGTGAACCTGATAAGATATTTATTTCACACTCAAATGTAAGACAAAATTCTTGGGGTTATCCACTTCAGTGTATTGAGGAATGTGCACATAATTTACATACATATTTATATACATATATATATACATGTGTGTGTGTGTGTGTGTGTGTGTGTGTACCCACACATGCACACACACACACACACACACACACACACACACACACACACACACACACACACACACAAAACACACACACACACACATATATATATATATATATATATATATATATATATATATATATAGACACATCTACTTTACAAGATGGAAGTTTCAAAACTTTGAATTGCAAATGGTTGAGACCATAAGATCAAAGGTTTTAAACTTTGAAATTGTAATAAAAAAAAAAAATAAAAACCAAAAAAAATGTTTACTGTTTTTTGCAGATTGAAAGCCTCCCTGCACCCCACCCCCTGATAAATAAACATACCAACTTCGAGATTGCACTGCAGTGAGAAAAATGATAAGTTTCCCATTTGGCGCTGTACGGCAGTCTCCTCTTGGAGAGTTTTTTTTTTTTTTTTGGTATTGAGTGTTCTTAAGGATTTACAATGCAAAGATTTAATAATTCTTTGCATTAGGTATTATAGTTTGCTTAAGTAGTTCAGTTTTTATTTCCTAGTGCACTAGAGTATCATTTTAGTCTTTTCTTACTAGTTAAATATTGAAAAGTACATATAGTTGACTGATTATTAATTGATTTATGTATTTTTTAATGTTGGACTTCTTTGTTTATTGCCTTTTTCAAGGGTTGATTTTTTGTGTCATTTTGTTTTGATTTTTTTTTTGTTCCCATTGCTCTATCTGACCATTGACATTCATTCTTGTTTATCTGAATAGCTTGTTATTTCTTTGAAGGTGAGAAAGAATCTTATAGCTCATTTCTGTTTGCAGCTATGTGGCAAGACCAACATGCATTGCAAGGAATCAGAATTTTATGTTTATGATCTGTTACCATCTTTTTGCCCTCAACATCCAAAGGGGTTTCTTGCAGTAAAGATATGAAAGGGTGTGCCTTCTGCTTCTGTGATAAGGGTCCCACCGATGATCTCCTCCTCAAGAAGATATGGTATTCACACTCTAAGCATTTGGTCCCAAATTTGCCATTCACACTGAAACACAGGTACTCTGCCTTGTCTTTTTTCTCTTGTCCTTGTCTCATTCCTTCAGTACCATAGCTACTAATTGAATTCAAGCTATCTAGGTTATAGTTAGGATGCTACCCCTCTGTGCAAATAGGAGTGAGTTTTTTTTTTTTTTCTCTTTCATCCATTGCTTTTCTAGAGGATTTCTGGTGTTTTCTTCACTTCTTGTTTTTAATTATATTTAGAAAATGGGCAAACTGTACATCTGCACCCTGATTAGAGAACAAACATACTCCAGCAGGGTATTAATGTACAGATAATGCTTGCTGAAAAACGAGTCTGCCACTTTGTGGCAGCATATCTAGCTGCCGTGGAGCTCAGACTAAAAAAATACTAACGGTCGCCATAATTTTGCACTCACTAAGCATTGTTTCTGCTGTTTAGACAGTGTAAAATATATATTAAAAAAAAAACTGAAAAACGGAAGTGTATGTGTGTTTATGTCTGTGTGTGTGTGAGTGTATGCATGCATGTGAGTGAAAGTGAGAACAACTGAGCTGTTATTTTACTTTAGCTAAGCAGCACTTTTGTTGTCTAGCGAGTGTAATATCTAAATATAACAGAAAACTGTGTGCGAGTGTGTGTGTGTGTGTGTGTGTGTGTGTGTGTGTGTGTGTGTGTGTGTGTGTGTGTGTGTGTCTATATGTTTCTGTCTGTGTGTGCAAAGCAAATTGTGTGTGAGTGAGAGACAGAGAGAGTGAAGAGTGAGACCGATCCAGCACTGGCAGCAGCAATAGTCAACAGGTTTATGTCATAACTGCTGGAAAAAACAAACACCTTACAAGGGTGAAAACAGTAACCTTAGAAATTGTAACCTTGTAGTCAAGACATTCAATACAAAATATACTTCAGGAAAGGCAACATCATTCAAATGGTATCAGGAAGATAAGTATCAACCAATTAGTTGTAAACCATGTGAAGGATAGTACAGACTGGTAACTGTGTTAACCAGACTAAACAAGTACTTGTGACATCAACCTCTGAATGAATTAATGTTCATAAATTTTTTTATTCAGCCATGTCAAAGGGTCAGCTCCCAGTGTTCTCTCCTGTCTATCTGATGAATCTGGGCATCTTGGGGCAAAGTAGCAATTGCCTCATGTACACAGACAACCCTCTCCTCCTACCACCCAACACTACAACCTGTGAGAGATGCACTTATCTAACCAAACTGGAGGTAAAGTTCTCTCCAACCAAGATTGAACTTAACAGTCAAGAGGAGAAGGTAAACACATGCACCACACCACACTCATCACATAGTCCCACTAAACCTACACCACCAAAATCCACACATAGAAACACAAAAACATTTGCCGAGGCTCTCAATAATAATATGCTCAAGCAACAGAGACCGCCAAAGCAGAAACGCAAGCAACCTCCCACCACCAACACAACCTAAATGACACATAGCACACAGACTCAGTGTGCCACTCAACCACAACCCATAAGACAAAACAATGTACCCAACACACTAGTCATAGGTGACTTTATAGTCAGGCACACTGATGTCCCTCTCACCAGGCTAAACAAGGAGAAGGTCACTGTCAGCTGCCTGTCAGGTGCCAGGATCCGCCACATAACCCACGCACTCAGATCACTCCATAACAAGTACAAATATGATTCTGTGATTGTCCATGTTGGTGTGAACGACCTGAGATGTACCTCCCTGGACTACATGAAAGAGACATGGAAGAACTGTCCGATCTTGTAGCCCAGGCAGGTATGACCCTAGCCCTGAGTAGCATCCTGCCATTGCCCAGAATGATACTGCTGTACAAGGACAAAAATGACTGACTTCAACAATTGGCTAAGCTTCTGGTGTCATTCTAAGGGGATCCAGTATCTGTCTGCCTGGGATGACATCGTCGACAGACCATGATGCTTTGCCAGAGATTGCACCTGTCACCTCTGAGATTCCGGATACTGGCAAAGGCTCTTGCCGCCCCTATAGTGCCTTTTTTAGGCAAGGTTCAAATGACAAATTCACCACCATAACAGAAACAGGCAAGCAAAAACTGAGGGTAATGCTACTCAATGCTAGAAGTCTAAATGTCAAAATGCACTCACTCGAGGCACTCCTTAAAATGGAGAACATCGATGTCTGTGCAGTGACTGAGACCTGGCTAAAGGCTCCAGAGAGCACCCCTGCATTACCAGACTATAACTCATGCCACACTTTTCAGCCATCTAACTTGGACTGGAACACCAAAGGCGGAGGTGTGTCTGTATTCATTAAGGATATCCACACCTCCAGGCTAGTTGCTCAGTATAATGCAGCCAAGGTTATCTGAGTGCAACTAACTCTGGGCAAAACTGCAATCCAAATTGTAGCTTGCTACAGATCCCCCACCATGCCCCAGAATTTCCACTCCTCTTTTCTTGATATACTGGAAAATATCAGGGTTCAAGCAAACACCCTAATATTGGGCGATTTCAACTACCCCACCATTAACTGGGAAAACTACTCATGTACCAACTCCATCACTCAGCGCTTTCTGGAATTCATAAATTCCAATGCCCTGGATCAACTTATCCACACCCCCACCAGGGCAACAATATCCTAGACCTAGTCATTACAAACATGAGTGACCGGTGTTCCATATCTGTAGTCAACTCCTCGTTGGTCAGATCCGACCATAAGCTAATCGCCCTAGGTATCCACATCCCACCCCCACCCCCCATTAAGGAAACCATGGTAAAAAATTTCTCCAAAGCCAACTTCATGCTTCTTAAGACAGAAGTGGTGAACTTCATGACACCCATGCAGATGGACAATACAGTTACGACGACTGAATCTTACACAAATGCACTCTATTAGCACTTACACGAGTGCATGGATCCTGCTATCCCAAACAGAACTAAGACGCTATCCTCCAAAAAAAGGAAGTCAATTTGGTGGTCCCCCTGCCATAAACAAACTGTACAACAGAAGGAAGAAATTGTTGCAAAAGAGAGTACAATCCCATGAGTGGAGGAGCTCCCTGGTCAGCCTCAGCAAGAAGCTGAGATCCCTTATAAGATCCTCCAAAGCTAGCTATGAAAACAAGATTGCCACTGATTCTAAGGACAACAACAAAACATTCTATAGCTATGTCAAGAATCTCAATGGCAACCCCCAGATCTGCTCTGAGTTACAGCACAATGGCACAAAAATTACAAAACCAACTGATATTGCCAACATACTGGCAGATAGGTTCAGTGCTAACTTCACCCCCCCTCTCACCCTCTAAAGGGCCCATATCTATACAGGAAGAATGCAGAGTCCCTGTAATCACAACTTCATAGGCAAAAGCAGCACTCTCTAAAGGCAAAAACACAGCATCCATGGACCGGACAACATCCCAGGCTGTGTTTTACACGCACTTCAGAACAAACTTGCTCCCCACCTAAGCACCATGTTCAGTCATAGCCTCACATCAGGCTTTGTGCCCACTGAATGGCGCACAACAACAATTATCCCACTCCACAAAGAGGGAGTCAACACTGATCCTGGGCCCTGTTAGCCTGACGAGCCTCGTCTGTAAGGCCATGGGATGTATCATCATGGAATTCATAAACAAAGACATTGTAACCTCCAAACTCTGGAGCCCACCCAGTTTGGGTTTGTGAAAGGCAGATCTTGCCTCCTGAGCTCGGTCGACTTCTTTCAGGCAGTCATCAAAGCCATGGATGAGGGTAAGGTGGTTCACACAGCCTATCCTGACCTCGCCAAGGCTTTCGACACCATCCCCCATTCTGGAATTATAGCTAAACTCACTAAACTAGGTATAAATCCCTATGTCACAAGATGGGTTGCTAACTGGCTCACTGACAGAACCCACACTGTAAAAGTTGCAGACTCCAAATCTGACTTCAAACCAGTGACAAGTGGAGTACCACAGGGTTCAGTCCTGGGACCTCTCCTGTTTGGTATCTACTTCTCTGAAGTACAGGCTAACACAGAAGGCCTCTGGCTAATAAAGTTTGCAGATGAATGCAAACTAGCAGCTATAGTCAAGTCCCCAAATGATGTGGACATCCTACAGAAGGGCCTCACTGAGAAAGATGCCTGGTGTCAGAGCCATGGCCTCAAGCTCAATGCCAAAAAGTGCGTCATTATCCCCTTTGGTAAAAACTCTGTACCCATGAACTACCACATAGGTGGCAGTCTTCTTAATACCGAATGTGTGATAAGAGACCTTGGGCCCCAGGTGGAGAGCAGTCTCTCCTTTGATAATCACATTGCCACAGTAGTCAGGAAATCCTTCTACATAGCACACCTTATCACAAAAGGGTTCTCATCCAGGAAAAAAGAGGTCATTGTTCCCCTCAACACTCATTAGACCCATTATAGAGTACAACGCCCCTATAGGAATGTACCTCACAAGACATTTGCAGCACTGAAAAGACCACAGAAATACCTCACAAAGGGAATTACTGGCCTCAAACAGATGCCCTACACTGATCGTCTCAAAAAACTCCAGCTTTACTCTGTAGCATATCGCCTACTCCGAGGTGATCTCTGCCTATCATATAAAGCTATTTCAAACCCACAGCTGTTGAACATGCTACACCTAAAGAAATCCCAATCCCTCTGAGCTACACGCTCTAGGGACCTAAACCTTGTCACCACAATAAACAGGACTTGCTGGAGTGATAGATTCATGTCCCAGAGACTTCCCAATACTCTGGAACAAGCTACCCATCTATGTCAAGCAAAGTTCCTCATTAACACTCTTCAAGAAAAATCTTGATGAGTGGATGGGGAATAGGAAATATACCCCGGGGATCACTTCTGTGGCTCTGTTCGACAGGGGTACAGGAAATTAACTTTCTTGGGTTGGCATAAGTCAGAGAACTTTGTTGGCTAGGCTTACTTACGCCCTTGGGCCGATAGCCTAGTACCTACCTATGAACCTATAAATGAGTTAATTTTATTTAATATGTATATCTTTGTATCCACTGTTATATTTCTGTTCGCCCCATGTTGTTGGACAGACCATTTGAAATCAACACCTTTAAATAAGCAAAAACAAGTGCTCATATATGTAATTTTGATTGTGTACTCCCATCTGAAGCATTATAATTTACCCTAATACACAAAGATAATGAAGTCAATACACTGACATGTACCTCTCACCTCTTAGATAAGTTAATTGAATAAAATGTTAAATAAAGAGGGAATAAAAGCTCAAAATAGGGACATATTGTTGTTTAAAAAAATCATAAAGTTTCTGCAATAATAGGACTTGTGTTAGCATGCACTTTCTGAACTATGGGTGTTTAGGGGGGTGTCTGTCTAAGAGAGGGAGAGACAGTGAAATCGATCGAACACTAGCAGAAGCAGAAAAGATGTTTGCATACCTCTCAACCTTTTAACTCAAGAAATGTGGATAAAGCCTGAAATAAATGGGGAGCAAAGGCTCCAAAATAGGAACAGATTTTAAATGTTATACTTAAAAAAATTAAAAAGTTAGTAAATAACAAGATTTGTCTTAAAATGAATTTTCTGAAGGAAATAAAGTCTGAAAATCAAATGTATGTCATTATTTAATTACTTCAATACCCAATGACTAGGCAAGAAACCATTTTAGCAGTAAGGGACCAAAACATAAAGCAAATATATATATATATATATATATATATATATATATATATATATATATATATATATATATATGTATATATATATATATATATATATATTTTTTTTATTATTTATTTTTTTTAAATAATATATTTCAGATGTAAAATGCTTTCTCTAACACCATTTACATATGCTACAGCATGTTTGAAACATTAAGCAGAGGAACTATTTTACATCCAAAATATTTTAAAATGTATAGTAATAAAAAAATATAAATAAGTAAGTAAAACACAACAATTTTACAGAGAGCCCATTCTCTAAGAGCGATAATGCCCTCCAGGGTGTGTGTTAATGTGTTATTAATGCCCTTCCTGGGTGGGCAATAATAACACATTAACACACACCCTGTTGGTCATTATTGCTTGTGTGATTGTTCATTCCTTCCCTGCATTAAGGCTTTTCAGCCTTTTTTCTTATTTTTGTATTTTTTTTTAATTTCTGGTTTTATTTTCTTAGTGGACCTTGTTGCATTTGTGTGTGTGTGTGTGTGTGTGTGTGTGTGTGTGTGTGTGTGTGTGTGTGTGTGTGTGTGTGTGTGTGTGTGTGTGTGTGTGTGTGTGTGTGTGTGTGTGTGTGTGTGTGTGTGTGTGTGTGTGTGTGTGTGTGTGTGTGTGTGTGTGTGTGTGTGTGTGTGTGTGTGTGTGTTCATTTTTAGGACTGCTGTTGTTGGCTGCAACTACGTCATTGGTAAATCTGAATGGTGGACTTAGTGAATTATATATTGATGGTCTGATTAATAAATTTTAATAGTCATTATAATGCATTAATAGGTTTTTGTAAAGCAGAGTTACTATTTGTTATATATGTATATATTGTGAGATTTTCAGGTAGTGAACTCAGGTGGCTTGCTACAAAACAATATATTTTTATTGGTGCAACAAACAATTGATATGATTTGACACAATGTCAGCCAAAAGGAAAAAGGAAAATGAAGACAGGTGCTTGTAGTGAAATATATAGTTCCATTCTCAAGCTGCATTAAAGTTCAAACTTAGCATAGGTAAACACTTTCTTTGTCAGTGGTGATAGTCTCTCACCCTCAGATAAACCTATTTGCAGCACAGTCTTTTTTGGAAGACAGCTTCAGGTTGTGGCTGAAAAGGGTCACTAAACCAGTCCACTTACCTGGTTGCCAAACAATAAATAATAAAATAAATAACTAAACAGTTTTTAACCAGAAAACAGAGGCAAGATAAAAACAAAGTTCAAGGAGTGCTGGCAGGAAACAATCTTCAGCCTTTGTAACTCAAGAACTCTTATAACCAGTGCGTTTTCACTGCAAATCAATTACCAGATTCTGTGTGGATAGGCACACCATATATATAAATATATATATATATATATATATATATATATATATATATATATATATATATATATATATATATACATATAATATATATATATGAGAGAGAGAGAGAGAGAGGGTACCTCCAGTCATCCAGTCAGACATCCTCTAGATTTGCATTGCAAGGATTTCCACTGACAATTACAGACCTCTTGATGGACTCAAATTTCAGAGCTCACTGCTCTGCCCTTGATCAATCCCTTTTCTATGCAGACCTTTTAATTCTCCCAAATGTCCTCTCCATTACTAGTTTTATCATCATCTTAAAAAAGAGAAAGTTGCCAGCTTGATTTCAGACTCTTGATGCCAAGGTATCTCAACTTAAAGGCATTACTCTACTCGGGTACATTCTCCTGTGCAATAGGCTAAATTTGCCTAGCACAATACTCCACAAACATTCACCATTGCTTTTAATTGCATTAGAGGTAAGTGCCATGGAATTTTGCAGATAAGTAGTGATAGTGTTTGTGTGTGTGTGTGTTTGTGTGTGTGTGTGTGTGTGTGTGTGTGTGTGTGTGTGTGTGTGTGTGTGTGTCTATGAGTGTCTGAATGGATGAATGACTGAGTGCATCTATGTGAGGAATGTGTGTGTGTGTGTGTGTGTGTGTGTGTGTGTGTGTGTGTGTGTGTGTGTGTGTGTGTGTGTGTGTGTGTGTGTGTGTTTGTATGCACATGAATGCAAAATGTGTGTCTGGGGTGGGTATCTTCCCTCTAACATCCACTAGACTAATGGGCAAAGCTTCAATATTGATGTGGGATAGACACCAGGGATACCTACAAGTTAATAGAACAAGACTTTTGCAGTATGAAATACCTCTGGCAAAGGTGGGGTACATTAGACACCAGTGATGCCTATAAGTTCATATAACAAGACTTTTACAGCACAAAGTGACAAATTGTTTGGTGGCACCAGAAAAGAGGGATATCTAAATGTTAATAGAGCAAAACTTTTACACAAAAGACTTTTGGGGACAATAGATATTAGGGTTACCAGGGATGCATACAAGTTAATAAAATAAAGCCTTTGCAGCACAAAAGACCTACAAGCAGTGTGTGGGGGGGGGGGCACTAGACACCACTGATACCTACAGGTTAATAGAACAACGTCTTTATGCTTTTACACTTTTACAGTATAAAAAGACCAACAGGTGGGATATAAGAGAAAGTTACAGAAAACTTTGACTTCATGTACACCACATAAAAAACACCTTAGCAGAGTGATAGTCCTCTACATTACCACAAGCCAAAGGTGCACTCTTAAAATATTATCTTAAGTCGCTGAAATAAATTAAACATGAAAAAGAAAAAAAGCTGGAGGTTTCAAATGCTACCATCACAGGAACTATTTGAGTCTATGGAGACTTCTAAAGTAAAGGAAACACCATCTTCTATGGATTCTACATTGGGTGATTTAACAAAGTTATTATATCAATAACCAATGATGTCAGTGTGGTATATTGAAGATTTACCCATAGCTGGTGTGGTTTAATCAGGAGGATGAAGCCCAAGTGATTAAATAAAGCCAGCCATGGGTAAATCTTCAATATACCATATCACAGAGTCAGTTATTGCAATTATATAATGACATTATTTAAGAAAAAAGTTACTTACTTTTCTTAAATAATGTCTTTGTATAAGGGACCGTGGTCTTTTGCTTTCCCTTTGATATCCTGAAGCATTGCTGATGCACTGCGCATGCATATGGGACTTGCATTCCTACTCGTTTGCCATACACCAGTGCTGTGTAAAGAAGCAATGGAGAATGGAATATCTCTGTTACTTTTTTTTAAAAACTAAAAACAAAAAAAAAAAAAAACAAACAAACTGGGAGGCTTGTAATATACAGGAGACACAGGACAGAGGAAATGAAAGGATAATCACGTAGGTTTACTTAATTTTATATAAAAATGTGATTATCCTTTTAGTTTTCTCTGTGCCATGTCTGTTGTTTATTTTATTCTCCAGTTTTGTCAGCTTATTAAAAAAATGAAATAAAAGTAAATTTTTGTTACATATATTAAAGAAAAAAAGTCAAGGTGACCGGACCTTTTTCCATTGGTCTATACTTGGATTGACAACAGGCACGGTGATTGGGCTGACCAATCAGTGTGTGTTTTTGAAAATTAATGGCCAGTCATTGTATAATAGGGCTGTTAAAACAATTTGTTTCACAGCTGCAGCACACACATGTGACAACGAGTTCCAAGGAACATGGAGTGGCTATGTGTAATAAGGGTGTTTGTGAATGGGGAAATTCAAACTAATGGCAGTTTGGATTATATTTCAACAAATCAACACACTAGAGCAGTTATTTGTGCAATAAATGTGGTTCAAGTTAAACAGTACCTTGGTTTGTCCTAGTGATGGTAAGTTAAGATATGGTGAACACCATTCATGTTTCTTGACATCAATCTACCACCAAATCACACAGTTCTTCTTTTCTGTCTACTTTCAAAATAAAAGTGTCAGTTCACTGAATGACTACTACAGGTGGTTTAGTATGTAATGTATAGAGCAGCAAAATATCATAAAAGTAGCAGTATAGTGGAGAGGTTGGTAAGGTCATATTTTACAGAAACTATGTCAAATGACAGAGTTGATGAACTGAAACAAACTGAACCTTTTGTAATTGAAGTTTACAAACTAAATGCTCAGATTTGTGTAGCTCTGAAGACTAAATCAAACTGTATTTTTGTAACTCCTAACTCAGAAATGCAGTCTGGCACAAACAAAGTTGTCCTGGACCCACGAGTAAGTGTAGGGAGGGGGTGGGGGTGGGGAAGAGCTAGGCTAGGGATTAAGTGATTGGTTAACCACTAGAGTCATGGCAATGTAGGTAGTGAGGGGGGATTGGAGTAGTTAAGGAAGTGAGATAAGGAAGGGTGGGACTCAGGATGGGTTTAAATGTAGGGAGCTAAAGGAAATTGTTACATTTGGCATGAGTTGGTGGTGCAGTAACAGCTAGCTTATGTGCAAACAACCTGTAGGTATTGTGGATGCAGGTAGGCCTTGAATGGTGGGGAGAGAAGGGATTAGTTTAACTGAGTTAGTTCCCTTCTCTTCCTTTGGTGTTCTCTGTTAGTAATTATTTAAGGTGGGGCTGGAGTTTGGGAATAAAGGTTGGGCTTGCTGGCATGGAAGGTTACTGAGAAGAGAGTGTGTGTGGGTGAATGGTTGGTGGGTACTGTCTGTATGAGTCTGGTGCTTGGCTTACCTGTGTATTGGTGTGATTCTCTGGGGGTCCAGTAGGCAGAGTGTTGCGGTAGGTGCTTCTTGGTATCCTGTAGTGTCTCATGTTGATTTGCAGTTGGTGAGGTGCTTGCTGGTGGTCCAGTGGTGGCTCCAGTAGGGTGGTAGGGCTGGACGCGGAGGGTTAGGCCTTTGCCATGCAGTCAGAGTAGCCATGTGGGTAGGCCGGGCTCGTCGTTCCTCCTTCTTGGTGGGCCATGCGGTCAGGTAGTAGTATGTGGGTTGGCCCGGTAATTAAAAAAAAAAAAAGTGTTCTCTGGTGGTCATGGCAGGCTGTGGGGGTCCAGCTCTGTAATCTGGTCTAGGTACATCATGTTCTGTGTCCCTCTAGTTCTTCCTGGTGGGTTCATGGGCTCCTGTGACCTTTCTCCGGTCTGTGGTGTGTTCCCTGGTGGTCGCAGTCAGCTGGGGGGTCCAGAGCTGTATTCCAGTCTAGGTCATCGAGTTCAGTGTATCCCTAGTGCTCCCTGGTAGGTTTGTGGGCTTTTGTGGCTTTCTCTGGTCTTCAGTGTGTTCCCTGGTGGCCCTAGTAAGCTGTGGGGGGGGGGGGTCCAACATTGTAATCTGATCCTGCTTGTTGTATGATGGATCCTCGGGTGCTCCCTGGTGTGTCTGTGGGCTGCTGTGGCTTTCTCCAGTCCTCGGCACATTCCCTGGTGGTCATGGTAGGCTGTGCAGGGTCCAGCGTTATAATCTGGTCCTGCCTCAGTGTCCGTTGGATCCTCGTGTGCTCCCTGGTGGATTTGTGCTCTTCTGTGGCCTTTCCCCAGTCTCTGGTGCCTTTTCTTGGTTTCTGCACACGTGCATGGTTTCCGGCAGCTGTTCCTTACGTGGGGTTGTCCTTGCTGACTTCCCTCTGCGTTGGTAGTGGTGGGGATTCCCTTTCACTTTACCTGGTGGTTTTGCAGGCAGCTCCTTTCATTTTTGGCTGTTCGGGTGCCAGTTTGCCCATGCGCACTGTGGATATCGACCATTACCTCTCATGGGATAAGGATTTATGTTCCAGAAGAAAGAGGTAAGGGTTACAGGCTTCTGGGGGTTGAATGGTGCTGGTATCTGTGTAGCTTGAATGTAGATGGTTAGAAGATAGGAGTTTATATATATATATATATATATATATATATATATAGATATATATATATATATATATATATATATATATATATATATATATATACATACATACTTGGTGGTGATAGGGCAGGGGATGGCAGCAGTAGGGAGGTGTGTGGCTGAATGGGTGTGCAGCGGAAGGGTGAAGAGTGTGCTAGGCAGGGGATATTTTATTTATGGAGGAAGTATAAGTGCATTAACTACTGATGAGAGTGTATGCCTATCAGGTAAGCTATGCAAGGGGTGGTTCTAGACTGCAGAGTATAGGTAATTAGGGGAGTTGGTAGAGAGTGGTAGGGCATAGGGCAAGCCAACATTATAGGGGTTGGGGGGAATAGGATAGTCAGGTTTGTGGAACAGCATTAACATTGTGCACTTTTTTACAGATGGCTAAGTTACCAGAATTGCAAAAATGATGGCAGGCTATCGTAGCCCAAGTGGAAGAATTATTCCAGGACATCACAAAGTCCGAGGTGGAGCCAGAGCAAGCTTCAGGCAGAAAGATACGGCACCCTGTGATCACTCCAGGCTGGGGAAAAAGGCAGCTGGTGGAGAAACAGACAGTTAGAGTGGAGGCTCCTGTTCCCAGTACGTCGCAAGGCAAAGGTGCAATTTTGCAGGTTTCGAGGGTTGGGTCCGGGGATGGTTGAGGTGCCACAAACACTGCCAGGGAAGGTGTGGAATCTTGGGACAGGATAGTCAGGCATATGGTGCAGCATTCCTGGGCTTCTTCTGTGAAAAGGGCATATGGTAGGGCTCTTTTTGATTTTATTCAATTTGTTTTGCAATTGCCGGAAGAGGTAAGGGTATTGTCAGAGGAATTATTGTTAAGATACGTGGCTAGTGCTTGGGAGAAAGGTAAGGCTTTGCAGACAGTTAAAGTGGAGATGACGGCTATTAGCAATTTTGCTAAGTTGGGGGTGTTGCAAGATTTTATGAAATTCTGGATATTAGGACATATGTTGACAGGGTGGGGGAGGGTGATGGTGGAGCGTAGGGATACACGATTGCCAATTACAAAGGGATTATTGAAGATTTTGTTACAGAGTTTAGGATTATTACATGGTGGGTTGCTGGATTATTTTATGTGGGGCACTCTATGCATGTGATTATATTTTGGCACTTTCAGGGTATCAGAATTGTTGGGTTCCTTATGTTGGAAGGAGGTTTTAGTGACTGAGAGGGAGGTCAACATCGTAATACAGAAAAACAAGACTGATCAGTTGGGTAGCGGATGTACGGTAGTGCTCAAAGTGGACAGGAACCTTCGTCTTTGCCCAGTAACTTCGATTACAGAATTTAAAAGTAGAAGGTCGGGGTGTTAAGAGGGGTTGGTGTTTTGTTCAAAGGATGGCAGGGTAGTTTTCAGTAGTAGGTTTATTACTTTAATTAGGAGGATTTGGGGTTGAATGGGACTTCCGCCTGAGAAGTTTGCAGCTCATTCTTTTTAGAATTGGGAGGGCTTCGGATTTGGCTAGACAGGGTAGTTCAACTGAGGTTTTTAAGAGAGCAGGCAGGTGGTCATCAAATGCCTTTTTATCTTATATTAGGTAGTGTTTGTGATTATTAACAATTTTTCTTTTTCTTTTAGGGAAGCGTATACTCATTTTGGGCCATTCGCATTTCCACTGGGCTGTGAGGTGTGCTTTAATCAGGGAGGTTGGAAGTAATTTGGGTTTATCTTATTTAGGATGTTCTGTGTTTTGCCATGGGGTTAGGGGTATGCATTGGGATAGGTTGATGTTTGAATTTCAGAAGGCTAAATCACGGAGAGGGTGTTCTGATATAATAATAATTCATTTGAGAGGTAATGACTTGGGTATTTTGACTAAAAAGTGTTTAGCGGAGATTATTTTGCAGGATTTGTGTAGACTACAGGATAGGTACCTGGGCAGGCAAATTGTGTGGTCTGAGTTGATGCCTCAATTGTTTTGGAGGGAGGCATGCAGTTATAAAGCTATTGAAAGGGCCAGGAGGTTTGTTAACCATACATTGGAGGGGCAGCTAAGAAAACTGGGGATACATATCATTCATCATGGGGACTTTGGGCAAGGAGAGGTAGGTTGGTATCATATGGATGGAGTTCATCTGAATGAAATTGGTTTGGATTTGTTTAATTTGCATCTCAAGCTCTTTCTACAAGAGATGCTGCAGGTTAAGGATTAGGAGGGGGAACAGCCTGAGATCAGGCTGGTGGTAGAAAAGAGGGACAGGATTGTCCTCTTCTGTTCCCCCTCTAAGGATGTGGTTTGATTTGGCCAATGGTTTTGTGTGGTGGAAGGTGAGCAGGTACGCTGCTTATTATTTGTGTGGGGGGGTGAGCAGGTGCACTGCCCCAGTGGAGGAAGTTTCTGGGTGAGCAGGTACACTGCCCTGAGGTGTAATCAAGCAGGTTGAGTTGTTACTCTGCCCTGAGGATCACTGTGGCTGAAGGCAATTGATACTGTTTATACGTTTGAAGTTCATGTTATGATAATATATAATAAAGGTCGTCAAATGGCTTTGTGTGTCCAGAGTGGTTTGTTCAAAGGGGGGGCCAGGACAAATGCAGTTTGGTACAAACAAAGTTGTCCTGGACCCATGAGTACATGTATGGAAGGGGTGGGGGGTGGGGAAGAGCTAGGCTAGGGATTAAGTGATTGTTTAATCACTAGAGTCATGGCAATGTAGGTAGTGAGGGGGGATTGGAGTAGTTAAGGAAGTGAGATAAGGAAGGGTGGGACTCAGGATGGGTTTAAGTGTAGGGAGCTAAAGGAAGTTGTTACATTTGGTGTGAGTTGGTAGTGCAGTAACAGCTAGCTTATGTCCAGACAACCTGTAGGTATTGTGGATGCAGGTAGGCCTTGGATGGTGGGGAGAGAAGGGATTAGTTTAACTGAGTTAGTTCCCTTCTCTTCCTTTGGTGCTCTCTGTTAGTAATTATTTAAGGTGGGGCTGGAGTTTGGGAATATAGGTTGGGATTGCTGGCATGAAAGGTTATTGAGAAGAGAGTGTGTGTAGGTGAATAGTTGGTGGGTACTATCTGTATGAGTCTGGTGCTTGGCTTACCTGGGTATTGGTGTGATTCTTTGGGGGTCGGGTAGGCAGACTGATGCGGTAGGTGCTTCCTGGTGTCCTGTGGTGTCTCCTGTTGTTTTGCGGTTGCTGAGGTGCTTGCTGGTGGTCCAGTGGTGGCTCCGAAAGGGTGGTAGAGCTTAGTGCGGAGGGTTAGGCCTTTGTCATGCTGTTGGGGTAACCATGTGGGTAGGCCGGGGGTTGTTCCTCCTTCCCAGTTGGGCCATGAGGTCGGGCAGTAGTATGTGGGTTGGCCTGGTAATTAAAAAACAAAGTGTTCCCTGGTGGTCGTGGTAGGCTGTGGGGGTCCAGCGCTGTATTCTGGTCTAAGTACATCATGTTCGGTGTCCCTCTAGGTCTTCCTGGTGGGTTTATGGGCTCCTGTGATCTTTCTTTGGTCTTGGGTGAGTTCCCTGGTGGTCACGGTCGGCTGTGGGATTCAGCGCTGTATTCCAGTCTAGGTCATTGAGTTCAGTGCATCCTAGTGCTCCCTGGTGGGTTTGTGTGCTTCTGTGGCTTTCTCTGGTCTTTGGCGTGTTCCCTGGTTGTCCTGGTAGGCTGTGGGGGTCCAGTATTGTAATCTGGTCTTGCTTAGTGTCTGATGGATTCTCGGGTGCTCCCTGGTGTGTTTGTGGGCTTCTGTGGCATTCTCCATTTCTTGGCATGTTCCCTGGTGGTCATGGTAGGCTGTGCAAGGTCCAGCATTATAATCTGGTCCTGCCTCGGTGTCCATTCGATCCTCGTGTGCTCCCTGGTGGGTATGTGGGCTTCTGCGGCCTTTCCCCGGTCTCCGGTGCCTTTTTTTTTTGTTTCTGCACATGTGCGTGGTTTCCGGCAGCCGTTCCTTACGTGGGGTTCTCCTTGCTGGCTTCCCTTTGCATTGGTAGTGGTGGGGATTCCCTTTCACTTTCCTTGGTGGTTTTGCAGGCAGTTCCTTTCATTTTCAACTATTCAGGTGCCGGTTCGCCCATGTGCACTGCAGATATCGGCCGTTACCTCTCATGGGATAAGGATTTGCATTCCAGAAAAAGAGGTAAGGGTTACAGGCTTCTGGGGGTTGAATGGTGCTGTATCTGTGTATCTTGAATGTAGGAGGGTAGAGGATTGGAGTTCATATATATATATATATATATATATATATATATATATATATATATATATATAAATATATATGTATATATTTGTATATATATATATATATATATATATATATATATATATATATATATATATATATATATATACACACATATATATATATATATATATATATATATATATATATATATATATATATATATATATATATATATATATATATGTATATATATATATATATATATATATATATATATATATATATATATATATATATATATATATATATATATATATATATATATATACATACATACATACTTGGTGGTGATAGGGCAGGGGGTGGTAGCAGTAGGAAGGTGTGTGGCTGAATGGGTGTGCAGTGGAGGGGTGAATGTGTTAGGCAGGGGATATTTTATTTATGGAGGAAGTATAACTGCATTAGCTACTGATGAGAGTGTATGCCTAGCAGGTAAGCTATGCAAGGGGTGGTTCTAGGCTGCAGAGTATAGATAAGTAGGATAGTTGGTAGAGAGTGGTGGGGCATAGGGCAAGCCAACACTATAGGGGTTAGGGGGGAATAGGATAGCCAGGTTCGTGGAACAGCATTAACATTGTGTTCTTTTTTTACAGATGGTTAAGTTACCAGAATTGTGAAAATGATGGCAGGCTATCATAGCCGAAGCGGAAGAATTATTCCAGGACGTCACGAGGTCCGAGGTGGAGCCAAAGCAAGCTTCAGGCAGAAAGAGATGGTGCCCTGTGACAACTCCAGGCTGGGGGAAAAGGCAGCTGGCAGAGAAACAGATGGTTACAGTGGAGGCTCCTGTTCCCAGTACATCGCAAGGCGTAGGTGAGGATTTGCAGGTTTTGAGGGTTGGCTCCGGGGGCGGTTGAGGTGTCAGAAACACTGACAGGGAAGGTGTGGAACCTTGGGACAAGATAATCAGCCATCTGGTGCAGCATTCCTGGGCTTCTTCTGCAAAGAGGGCATATGGTAGGGTTCTTTTTGATTTTAATCAATTTGTCTGCAGTTGCCGGAAGAGGCAAAGGTATGGTCAGAGGAATTATTGTTAAGATATGTGGATGGTCCTTGGGAGAAAGGTAAGGCTTTGCAGACAGTTAAAGTGAATCTGGTGGCTATTAGCAATTTTGCTAAGTTGGGGGTGTTGCAAGATTTTACGAAGTCCTGGACATTAGGACATATGTTGAGAGGGTGGGGGTGGGTGATGGTGGAGTGTAGGGATACACGGTTGCCAATTACAAGGGGAATATTGAAGATTTTGTTACAGGGTTTAGGATTATTACATGTTGGGTCACTGGATTATTTTATGTGGGGCACTCTAGGCACGTGGTTATATTTTGGCACTTTCAGGGTATCAGAATTGTTAGGTTTCTTGTGTTGGAAGGAGGTTTTAGTTACTGAGAGGGAGGTCAACATCATAATACAGAAAAACAAGACAGATCAGTTGGGTAGGGGATGTACGGTAGTGCTCAAAGCGGACAGGAGCCTTCGTCTTTGCCCAGTAACTTGGATTACAGAATTTAGGAGTAGGAGGTTGGGGTGTTCAGAGGGGTTGGTGTTTTGTTCAAAGGATGGCAGGGTAGTTTTAGGAGAATTTGGGGTTGCATGGCATTTCCACCTGAGAAGTTTGCAGCTCATTCTTTTAGAATTGGGAGGGCTTTGGATTTGGTTAGACAGGGTAGTTCAACTGAGGTTATTAAGAGAGCAGGCAGTTGGTCCTCAAATGCCTTTTTATCTTATATTAGCTAGTGTTTGTGATTATTAACAATTTTTCTTTTTCTTTTAGGGAGCATATACTCATTTTTGGCCATTCGCATATTCACTGGGCTGAGAAGCGTGCTTTAATCAGGGAGGATGGAAGTAATTTGGGTTTATCTTATTTAGGATGTTCTGTGTTTTGGCATGGGGTTTGGGGTATGCATTGGGATAGGTCGATGTTTGAATTTCAGAAGGCTAAATCACGGATAGGGTGTCCTGATATATTAATAATTCATTTGGGAGGTAATGACTTGGGTATTTTGACTAAAGTGTTTAGCGGAGATTATTTTGCAGGATTTGTGTAGACTAAACCTTGTCATCACAATAAACGAAACATGCTGGAGGGATCGGTTCCTGACCCAGAGACTCCCCAGACTCTGGAATAGATTGCCCATACATGTCAAGCAGAGTGCCTCTTTGGCCTTCTTCAAAAGGAACCTTGACGATTGGATGGGAGAAAGGAAATTCAACCCGGGGATCATGTCAGTCACCCTGCTAGACAGGGGTTCAGGGAAGCAAATAGTGTGGGAAGAAATAGCCAGGGATTTGTTATGGCTAGGCTTGTATAGGCCCTAGGGCTGATAGCCTAGTACCAACCTATGAACCTATGAACCTACAGGATAGGCAACTGGGTAGGCAAATTGTGTGGTCTGAGTTGATGCCTCGATTGTTTTGGAGGGAGGAGGGCAGTTATAAAGCTATTGAAAGGGCCAGGAGGTTTGTTAAAAAACATTGTAGGGGCAGCTAAGAAAATCGGGGATACATATCATTCAACATGGGGACTTTGGGCAAGGAGAGGTAGGTTGGTATCATACGGATGGAGTTCATCTGAATGAAATTGGTTTGGATTTGTTTAATTTGCATCTCAAGCTCTTTCTACAAGAAATGCTGCAGGTTAAGTATTAGGATGGGGAACAGCCTGGGATCAGGCTTGTGGTGGAAAAGAGGGACAGGATTGTCCTCTTCTGTTCCCCCTCTAAGGATGTGGTTTGATTTGGCCAATAGTTTTGTGTGGTGGAAGGTGAGCAGGTACGTTGCCTATTATTTGTGGGGGTGGGGTGAGCAGGTACACTGCCCCAGTGGAGGAAGTTTCTGGGTGAGCAGGTACGCTACCCTGAGGTGTAATCGAGCAGGCTGAGTTGTTACACTGCCCTGTGGATCATTGTGGTTGAAGGCAATTGATACTGTTTATATGTTTGAAGTTCATGTTATGATAATATATAATAAAGGTCATCAAATGGCTTTGTGTGTCCAGAGTGGTTTGTTCAAAGGGGGGCCAGGACAAATGCAGTTTGGCACAAACAAAGTTGTCCTGGACCCACGAGTAAGTGTAGGGAGGGGGTGGGGGAGTGGGGAAGAGCTAGACTAGGGGTTAAGGATTGGTTAACCTCAAGAGTCATGGCAATGTAGATAGTGAAGGGGGGATTGGAGTAGTTAATGAAGTGAGGCAAGGAAGGGTGGGACTCAGGATGGGTTTAAGTGTAGGGAGCTAAAGGAAGTAGTTACATTTGGCATGAGTTGGTCCCTCCCACCCTCCCTTATTTGGTGGAGGAAGATTTGGTTTGTTGGAGCGGAGAAGAGGGAGAGGATTGTCCTATTCTGTTCCCCCTCTAAAGATGTGGTTTGATTTGGCTAATGGTTTTGTGTGGTGGAAGATGAGCAGGTACGCTGCCTATCATTTGTGGGGGGGGGGGTGAGCAGGTACACTGCCCCGGTGGAGGAAGTTTCAGGGTGAGCAGGTACGCTGCACTGCGGTGTAATTGAGCAGGGTGAGTTCTTATGCTGCCCTGAGGATCATTGTGGCTGAAGGAAATTGATATTGTTTATATGTTTGAAGTTCATGTTATGATAATGTATAATAAAGGTTGTCAAATGGCTCTGTGTGTCCAGAGTGGTTTGTTCAAAGGGGGGCCGGGACAACTGTTCTTTCCTCTGTGACAGCAGAACTAAAACAAATTACACTGTATTCTGTAGTCTCTGCATCATGGAACTTCTGAATTGAGTTCTGTCTTTGACAAACTGTAATTTTCCTACCCAGTTTTGCATGTCTGCTTTATCGTAGTTGAAGGAAAAAAAAGGACCACACCGGATACTCAAAACAGTTTCAATTTGTGCTTTTGTTTACTAAAATGAGCAAACTTCTTCAGCTACTAAAATGAGCAAACTTCTTCAGGTACTAAAATGAGCAAACTTCCAGTGTGGTCCTTTTTTTTCCTTCATTCTGATGCAGTTTGTTCGTTTTCTCTGAGTTCATTCCTTTATCTTAGTTGCTAAGCCTTGTAACATCAAAAGAAGATATTATTGCAGGTGCCTGTTTCTGATCTGTCTATTTTTGTATCTCTGCAAGATCTTTGACACACAACAAAATGTTCAACATATCTTGTTAGCATGTTTCATCATTACAAGTGCTTTGGCCTGAAGGTTATTTCACTAAGCTTATTTGTATCCTCCACAGAAATTGTATTTAGCAAAGCTGCATGTAAAATGAGGAAATGTAGCACAAAGAAATAAGCCTGCTTTAATAGGGCTGCATTTCTATGCAAAAAGAACACTGAATTTATGTAGGATTTATTCTAACAGAACTGTATTTATGTGAGATGTGATCTTATAGTTATTATGTGGGAAAGAAATGACGTTAGTGCCTCTTTCCAAAATTGTACTGAAAGCCAGTTTTGTGGTTCAACAAATGTTGTTCAGAGTGATACGTTTACAGTTGGTAAACTTTTATGAGAGACAGAAATTCAGCTGGAACTTTCCTCAAAGGATTATGGATTTGGATGTTTCCTAATAGGTTATATTACAGATCCGTACTACATTATGATTTATTGGAAATTTTCAAGCATACAGATGTTGAATTTAAGTCAATTGTCATTCAGGACAATAAGAGACATTTACAGAAACTGTTAAAGGAGTTTGAAATATACTGACAGATATAAGTAAGGACTCTAGAATGTGGAAATCAAGTGTAAGGGTGTGATTTGAAGAAAAGAGAAAACATTGGTGAGAGATAAGAATGAATATCATGCTAACAAGGTTTATACTAGACCTGAGGAAAAAAGTTGTCAATGATCTGGAGGGGAGCAATTAGGAACACCTGACTGATGGTGGAATGGTTGAAAGTGCTGGTGGATTTGGTTGAAGAGAAAAAACAGAAACCCTTTTATAAGCTTACTAAAAGCTGTAAAATGGCTTTTGGATTCTTTCATCTCTAATAAATCAATCAATCAGAATTATGAAGCCTGACAAAAGAGCAGACATGGTGCTTATGAACAGTCACTACTGTTCAGTCTGAATGACGGAGTATTTAAATGATGGATTATATTATTTTTCTGCTTCTAGGAATAGAATAAATGTGGACTACAGAAAGTCTGACTTGTGGTTGCATAAACGGGTGGTTGATTTGGCATTCTGTTTGGATTTTATTAATTTTATGACTGCTAAACACACAATTATCCCTAGTATAATTGAAATACCGATAATACACATAGATCAATTAATCCACTATTATGTCCTATTGTCTCTTCATCTGTCTCAAAGACTGAGACTTTGGCAATTTTTGTCATTAGGAAATTTAAGAATTTTGAAACAAGAATGCCTCACATCGTAAAGGATTTATTGAAGTTTTTGTCTAAATTGGCCACTTCAAGTTATAATGCTCAGATTTTGTTCGCCACTGTTTATGGGAAAGATTTGCTTTAATCATAGCATGATGTGCTGGCACAGAAGGGTTTCATGTTGATTTTTCTACTGATAAATCCTTTATGCATCACTATATTCCTACTACTGAGAAATGTATGGATATAGTATTGAAAAAAAAAAAATATATATATATATATATATATATATATATATATATATATATATATATATATATATATATATATATATATATATATATATATATATATATATATATATATATATATTTTTTTTTTTTTTTTTTGTGAAGGTTTTTTTCAGCAGTTTAAGGGTAGTGCCATGGGAACCTCAATGGCCCCAATGTTTGCTTATATAGTTGGGTGGATGTGGGAAAAGATGTACATTTTAAAAATAACTTTTAGTCAAATATTACTTTATCCTTTATATTTTTGGATGCTATTTCATTTTATGATCTGGGACATTGGAAGTTTTTCAGGAATTTTTAATTCCATTAACAGTACAGTTCATTTTTCTTAAATTCACGTGAGACAATTGTTGATGGTATGCATTATCTGCACATACACACACACACACACACACACACACACATATATATATATATATACATATATATATATATATATATATATATATATATATATATATATATATACACATACACACACACACACACACACACACACACACACACACACACACACACACACACACATACACCTCAGTAAAAATAATGTTAGTAACAGGTATGAGTCTGCCATATATAAGAAGAAAACATTTTCTAACAGTTATATATATATTTTATGAATAGACACACTTTATGTCAGAAAGGAACTTGGCAAAAAATTAGATTGTCTCAACTAGTTTCTGATGATGATAATGCATTTCTAAATGAGTTGGAAATTATAAAAAAATGTTTAAGTAAAGAGGTTATCTCATGGAAACTGATAGTAAAAATCAGTTTCAGATTTAGGAAAACTATAATTTTACCCATCTTGAAGGATACACAGTTGAATAAAGCCAAGAAATGTAAGAATGAAGGTAATGGATATTCCAGGGCAATGATACTTCCTTTAACTACAAAAGCAAGGAAGTGAAAAAATGTCTAAAGACTGGACAGTAGGTTTGTGAGAAGAAGGACAGACTTGATCATTTTGATCTCATACTGAAGTTTGTTTTTAAAAGGAATCATAATTTCAATGTCCTATTAGAAAGGGAAAGTAATGTGGCTTAAAAATACATGCTTCATCATTTGGGCATGAAACAGTACAACATATGTTCCCAATGTAGATTTCCATTGGTTAGTGTGAATACTACTGTGAAAAATTACCTTAGGGGTATAGCTTGTAAAGGCAATTTTAATTTTGCCACAAGTGATATAATTTATTTAGCAACTTACACAACGTACTCATCTTTTTTATGTTAGGAAAATGGAGATCTCTGTCTGTTCCAAAATATAGTAGCATATTTATCAAATAAAGAAAGGATGTTCTGAATGCATAAATTATATGGTCTATGGTCTACAGGAATTTTAAGATTTTAAGTTTTTCAAATTAGTGAGTTTACCAAGATTTGATAGAGGATGGTTATGGGAAGATAAATTAGAACCAGGGAGTTGCACTGGCAACTTCTGTTAAGTGCCACTTAAGCACTCAACCTTAATGATCAGACTTCCATTAGCAGTATTTTACATATTAAGGCTACAGAACATTAACAAATGAAATTTTAAATGATTATATTATTTATTGTTTTTATGTAAGATAATTATTATCTAGTTTCTAATAGGTTTGCTTTTAAAATGTTTTCTGATAGTGGATGTTTAACATATGTGATTTTATTTTTAACTTATTGAAATGTTATTTGATTGGATGTGATGCATCATCTGATGATTTTTAGTTTTAGATAGAGAAGCTGGTGTATTAACACAGTTCTGTTTAAGTTCTTCTGAAAACAGTTGCACACAAACATACTCTTTCAATGCTTTGTTTATTATTTTTATTATCTTTTTAAAGTATAAGAAGTATGAAATTCTAATGCATGGCACAAGTGACTGACTGCAATGTCTCATGAGTTACAAGACACAGGACATATTTAAGGAGCAAAATCAGCCTTCTGTAAAATTGGGGATTGTTGAGAGGGATAGAGGTATGTATGTGTGTGGAGGGATGCCATGCCTATACACAGCCATTCTAGTTGAGAGGAACACTAAATAACAGCAGGAAAAATATGTAAATTATTAGTCAGACTCTTAAAAAGTTAAGAGAGCGATGGATGTAGCATTATAATGTACTTTCTGAGCCATAAGAGCAATCAGTCTCTAATGTCTGCATTGCTGACTGACTGTATAGATCTACTATTTATGAGGACAGGGAAAAATAAGAGGGTTCATCAGGTATGTTGTGTAAACTCAGTGAAATGTAAGAGGTATGCTGTGTGTATATGCATGTGTGCATGTGTGTTTGCGTGTGCATATGAAAGGTAAGAGGTATGCTGTGTGTATATGCGTGTGTGCATGTGTGTTTGTATGTGCATGTGTGTGTGTGTGTGTTGTGTGTGTGTGTGTGTGTGTGTGTGTGTGTGTGTGTGTGTGTGTGTGTGTGTGTGTGTGTGCGTGTGTGCGCCTCTTTGGATGTGTGCAAGTATGTATTGGAGAGTGAATGGAGTGGTGTCACTGTGAATATGATGCATGGGCCGTGTGAAGAGCTTACCAGTGGAAAGTGCTCATTTGCACTCATAGTTATTATCAGCAATTCAGAAACATGCAAATTACTTCTGTGTCTCTGCTCGACAGTGGCACAGGAAAATAACTTTCTTGGCTGGTATAAGCCAGGGAACTTTGTTGGCTAGGCTTATGTAGGCCCCCGGGCCGATAGCCTAGTACCTACCTATGAACCTATGAACCTCAGAAGCCATTCCTTCTGACTTGTGTTTTTTTTTTTTTTTTTTTTTTATATATCTTTTATGCCTCACACTCTATTATCTAGAATTATGTTTTAGTACATAATTTTTCTTTCCACAAGTGTTTGAAAATGCTGCTGCTTTGCAATTTCTCCCAGTGTGATCTGATAGTGTAATTTGCTCTTTCATTCTGTTCCCTTATGTTGCTCATATTTACACTTTCTTTCTTAAACTCCTTTTCTTAACTCCAAACTCTCCTAAAATGACTGCAAAATTCATCTACCTGCTGTTTCAATTTGAGCCAGATTTTTTACATCACATCACCTTGCTCTCCACCTGCCGTTTTACCTTGGTATTATCTGTTCTCACACATAAAAATCTTCCTTCACATTTCATAAGTATCCTCCAATAGGCCATATTTATTAAGATACCAGTGGTAAGGCAATTTTAAGTCACAACCCACTGGATCCTGAGTGCTCAGTGATCTTTTTCTGTTGTTTAAAAAAATAAGGTTATAATCTAAAATATAGCTTTCAGTCTGTACCTATCTGATGGTGTCCATTTCTCAGATGAAAGCAATCATATTTATGTATATATTTTTTAGTTACTTAGTTTAGTTAGTTATTGTTATTTGGTAACAAGACTGGTCAACTGAGCAGCAGACAAAACCAAGCAATCATGGTTAGAACCGTGAAGAGGGAGTAATACTTAAAAACGAGACCAACATACATTTAAGATGATTATGCCTTGAAATTCTGTTGCATTAAATACACACACACACACACACACACACACACACACACACACACACACACACACACACACACACACACACACACACACACACACACACACACACACACATATTTATAGCTATATCTATATCTGGATCTAGATCAGTGGTGGCTCGTGCTATTGGACTGCAGGACTGCAGTCCCCCTAGCTGTAAAAAGAAAAAGAAAAAATATAATTTAGCTTGTCCATTTAACTCAGACTACTGTGAAAATGTCCAGACCACTAATTTAGAGTGTCCAGACCATTTTCCAACTCAAAGAAAAACAAATTAGAGGGAGCGTCCGTTTCCTAAACTCAGACTAGTTAAAGACCTATCCAGATTGGGAAACAAATCATCAGACTGCAGATACCCCAGAAGTCTATGCAGTTACAACCACATAGACTGGAAGGGAATCAGACTGCAACATCTGCAGGCTGGATAACTGTAAACCTGTAGCTGCTGCGCTCATGGGACATAGCTACTCTTGTAGGACCATATCATGGAGGGAGATTACCAGGACCATATTAGCACAGAAGGAGTTGGAGATTGTGTTTCACATGGATGGAGTTTAAGTACTACAGACAACCAGGAACTTTTATTGCTATTTCCAGAGGCTGTACAGAGCTTAAGAATTACTACTGTGATGGAGCCTTATGGACTTCAGGTAGGTGTGTGTGTGTGTGTGTGTGTGTGTGTGTGTGTGTGTGTGTGTGTGTGTGTGTGTGTGTGTGTGTGTGTGTGTGTGTGTGTGTGTAATGCTCCACTTAAATATACCTGGTGGCTAGAGACAGGCTCAAACCCTGTACCTTGGATGCAGATAGCAAGAGCCTGAGGTGTTTTGTGCTAAGAGGCTGAGAGCTATGGTGAGAACTGAATTCACTAAATGATAGCCATTTAAGTTTCAGTCTTCCTATCTTTGCCGAAACAGCTAATATGGCATAGTGGTATGTTGCTCTGACTGTACTGCACAGGGTCCTGGGTTCAAGGCTTGGCAGTAAAATGCATGGTGGTAACACAGCATTTTATTCTAGCAACTTTCCAAGATTATACAAGCAATGTTTAAAATGTGTCCCTGGTTTTTGGGCTTTTGTGCCCACCACAATAAATTCTGGCTTTTTCCAAATTTCTTGTGCTGCAAAGCTGAGAGATACAGTTGAGTGTTGAATGAATTTTACAAGGAGCTCAGAGATTCAGGGGAAGAGAAGTTCAGTGCTGCTTATTCTGAGTCTGCTTGCTTTGTTAATAGTACAACAGGTAGTGTACTTGCTTTTGATGCAGAAGGCTGTGGGTTCTACTCCCACGGTATGTAGATGCATTGCTACTACTGTACTGTGTTAAACTTTTAAAGGGGGAGGATGTTTCAGTCCTGAGAATGTCCTCTTTTGCAGAGATACCTAGTAACTATGAACCTGTTATCAGTTTTCCATCCAGTCCCTACTGCAATATTATATCACTAGCTTATCTTTTTTTAGTGTAACATAGGCAATGTATTCATCAAGGACAACAGGCACTTTATTTGTAGATGAAATAATTAAATATAAAGTTGTTTGCTAGCAGAAACTGCTTCATTAGTTGCAGATCTCTTTAATATGGAATTATTTAGATGACTGGTGGATTGTAGAAGTTTGAATAGACTTTTATGATGGAAATGTTCTGAATTGGGCAGTTTTGTCATTATTGGTTCATGCATTTGTTTCATTGTTTAGTGGAAACAAGTTTAAAACAATACATTTAAAATGCCCTCTAACAACTGTACTGTATTATACAATATAATTTAATACAGTCAGGAAGGTGTATCAAAGAACACATGTACGTTTTGAGTGCAAGGGACCAATGATTTGAAAACAGCCCAAAGTTAATCTATATCTGCCACTGGCCAGATGTATTTTCTTTGAATGTGGGTTTCAATGCTGTTTCAATGAATGTGAGTTTGAAGGGCAGAGAAGTTTTAATGTTAAGTTTATTTTCATTGTGAGACTGCATTGCTTTTTTAGCAGATGTTTATTAGTGTTTGTGCTGTAAAATATAAAATAATTCTTTTAAATGAAATCCAAATCATCGTAGAAGCAAAGCAATATGCACATTACAGTGTTTATGGTAAATGGGGTAAAATAGCCAAGTAATGAGACATTGGAATGGCTGCAGGGAGGATGCCCCATTCTACCATGATTTTTTGAGGGGGGGTGGCAAATGCAGAGACAGCTCCGGATGAACTATATCTCTCAACTGCCAGATTTTCACAGAATGAATAAATTTTTTCGCTTATTTTTGGTTTGTTCCTCTTAAAATTTGTGGTTTTCTGGAAAATCATTTAGGAATGAAGTCACTAAATAATGACAGACATTGAGTTTCAAACTTCATACCCTTCAGAAAAATGACTGCTAAAGCAAGACCTGTTATTATATCAACTGTCTAAGTTTATACAATAGCAATTTTAGTACTGTTTGTATGTTCCCCCAATATATTTGGCCTTGTCCGGATTTCCTGCATTAAGAGGTTGAGAGGTACACACAAATAAATTACTTTTTAGAATTAGGTATATCCAAACCTCTCAGCTGCCCCTGATTTTGGCTCAAAATGTTGCTCGCCCCCCCAATAATCCCTCCACAAAATCACAATTTTGGAAGAAAATGTGGAGGGTTTACAACTAATAAATAATTGTAATAATCAGCGTTATAGATCATTTTACTTCAGAAATGCATGTAGATTTTCTTACTTTGTCAGATGCTCAACTTAACAGTACTAATCTTAAAAAAGTGTCCCTTCTTTGACAGGTTCCACGCTGTATTGTGTGGCTGTTTTATATTTTTGCATCACATTTTTGGTCTGTTTTTCATAAAATTGTGTTTTTTTCTGGCAAATTAGTGGTAAATCATTAAAGACTGAAGTTAGAAACTAATGACAAACATTTGAGTTTTAGATTTCATACCCTTCAGAAAACTCATACTAATGCAAGACCTAATATTTTATTATCTTTCTAAGTTTATAAGAGCAATATTTTAAAAATATTCTTATTTTTGGGCCTCTGTCCCACTTCTATTCATGGCTTTGTCCAGGTTTCTTGCTCTGAGGTTAAGTATGACAAATGTGTCAGGGCCATCACCATAAGCCAGAGACATTTCAAATTGTGACATAATTGTTGCACCCCACTCCCCATGTAGTGACTCTGGATGTGTCTAAGCAAGGCAAGGAGCAGTTATGCAGTGTTAGTGTGCAGAGTATCCCCCATCCAAGGTAGACACAAGTACTAGAGTGGCTTTTCATCTGTCCTTGATTTTGCAGAATGTTCTGGTTTTCTGTCATATTTTTATACTGTTGATTTATGCTTATTATTATTCAGAAAATGTATGTTGTTGCAGTGCCTGTTGGCTTGTGTTTAAGTGGCAATGTTTTAATGGCCATCGGGTAAGCTTGTCTGAGATTGTAAGATGCAAGTAAGCTTTAATAAGCATACTCTTAAAAAAATACCAACACTGAAAATCTTTTTGTTGTTGCCATCCAGAGAATATTTACATAACTAGATAACATATAAGCCTTAGGTACAGAAATGCATATGGCAGTATTTGTAATAAAGGACAGGATTACAGTATTTACAGAAGTTCATTACATTTGTTGGAGACTTGCAGTCATCTCTGCAGGCTTTACCCATAAACTAAACAGAATGACAATCTATCATGTGTGGTCCATAACCCGTGCAGCAATCCTTTAAGCAATTTATCTTGACCTTGTTTCTTGTGTGCTACTCATTGGGCCAGATTCACGAAGGCTTGCATGGAGTCTAAGAGTAGTGTAAGACTCCATGCAGCCTTCGCGATCCAGGAACAGCCCAAAGTCCGTGTAAGAGACAAGCTAAAATGGCTCTTACACGGAGTGGGCGTGGATAAGCTAATCACCTCACTTGCAGCCGAATAGCATGCAAATGAGGATGATTAGCGATCCATGAATCCCAGAACAGCCCGTGTAAGAGCCGTTTTAGCTGCAGAAATGTACTCAGTTGACAACTGAGTACGTTTCTGCAAAAACTGCAATGGAGCCATGTCAGCTCCAAATAAAGGGTGCATATGTGTCAGGCAGCATGCCAATGGCCAAATATGTGGCCATTGGCAAAGTAACCTGATGCAAATATATTAAAAATATAATTTTTTTTTTCGGCAATTGCCGATGTTTAAACCCAGCGCAGCCCCACGCAAACGGGCTGCGCTGTATAAAACATAAAAACGAAGGTTTTAAACCCACAAATGTGGGTTTTATGCAATACATGGAATGTCAATGCAGGGACCAGCAGACCAAAACCAACATGGCCACCGTGTAGTGGTTGCTAAGGGGGGAAGCTGAGTCTAAGAGATGTAACTAAGCATTAGTAGGCAATCTGATGCAAATGAGTGTTAGGATACTGAATTCCACTGTCACATAGCAAATGAGCACAGTCTGAGAAGTGTAAGAGTTACAGAAGGGGGAGGAACAGAGTAGGAGATAGGTGACATCACAGGGGGGAATGGTAGAAAGAAATGCAGTTCATTGGAGGTCAGAGTTACATGACAGATGTCAGACAGATATCATGGAAAGAGGTGTGCCACTAAATAAGCATGAGAAAGTCAAGAAATGGAAGGTGTACACTGTTGCCTACACCACAGTTTCTTGCTGGGCGTGCATGCGCGTGTAAGGTAGACTGAGCATGTGGGAGCGTGTTGGGAGATGTTTAACACTCTTTGCACGGGCGTGCATGTGTTGTAATCCTAATAAGCAGATTCTGAACCATGTAAGCATGTGTGCGCGCGTGTAAGCCACTGTGAGCGTGTTTCTGCTGGTTTGCACACGGCTCCTCCCTGAGGAAACAGAGAGGAAAAAGGAAGCAACAGATTTAGTAGGAAGCTAGCAGGAAATACTGCTGGAGCTAGCAGGTGAAAACAATTAGACGCAGGCAATTACACAGGCAGAATAGTAGCCCAGCCCAGCACTTAAAACTCTGCAAACAGCAGTGCAGGATGTTTCTCTCAAGAGACACTGCAAGACAGGAGTTAAGTTATCAGAAGTGAAAACTGAAAAAGCTGAACTCAGAGCAGAAATGTTAGGGGCTGCCATAGCTGTCATAATGAGACATAGGCGACTTGCTGAGGGTGGTGACAATGCAGATGGTGCCAGACAACCCACAGTGAGGAGACGGAGAAGAGTGTATAGGCCCAGGGTCACCTACCACAGGTTACATGAGCTGGAGATAGTAGAGCTATAGAGTGGACAGAGACCTCCTGCAGCAAATAGTGGAGCTGTGCAGGCCACGCCTCACACACAGAACCAACAGAGGGGAACCCATCCCAGTGGAAACCAAGGTATGTGTTGGCCTAAGAATACTAGCAACAGGTACCTTCCAGAGACCAACTGGTGATATGATGGGGATATCACAGGCATCAGCCTCCAGGGTACTGCACCAGTTCCTAGATGCCATGTCAGCACATGTCGGTGATCATGTATATTTATTTCCTCAATGCCCGTGAGGTATTGGCCAGCAATATGCGTCTCTTCCAGCAAATAGCGGAATACCCTGAGGTAGTGGGTGCAATAGACTGCACGCACATACGCATCAAAGCACCAGCCGGTGAGTGGGGTAGGGCATACATCTACCGCAAGGGCTTCCCCTCCATCAACTGCCAGGTTGTGTGTGATGCCCAGGGCATAATAATGAATGTGTGTGCTGGCTGTCCAGGGAGCTACCATGATTCCCACATCTGGCATTTGAACAGCTGTACCAGACATTTGCCAATGGGGACATCCCGCACGGACACCTAGTGGGGGATGCAGGTTATGCAATGGAGCCGTGGCTGATGACACCCATCAGAAACGCACACACACCTGAACAGGAACGCAATAATGAGGCACATGCACAAACACGTAATGTAATAGAGCGTGTGTTTGGGCTGCTCAAGTCACAGTTCCGGTGTCTGGACACATCTGGTGGAGCCTTGCAGTACACACCAACTACATGTACCCAAATTGTCATGGTATGTGCTATGCTACATAATATGATCTTGCAAAAACAGCTGCAGCAGGCCCAGCATAGGGCCGGGCCAAGCAGCCCCCCACCATTGCCAAGGCCATCACAGGCAGAGTGTGACTCAGAGGAGGAACAACCTGAGCCTGCCCCAGTAGGCAGAAGGTGGCGTGCCCAGTATGCCCTGGCCTTGGCAAAGAGGCAATGCATAGCACATACACTGGCTCAGTAGGAACCCTGGGAATGATACCCCTCTCTGACTCACTCATATAGTAACAGTGGCTTTACCAGAAAGGCTCATCCAGACTCTGCTACACTTTGCTGTGAAGGAAAGGTTAGTTTGCTGTTATTTTTTGTATTTCTGTATTGCCTTTCTATATTTTGAATACTGTAGTTTGTTTTCTTTACCTTGTGTTTTGTTTGCATTCTGTTTAACAGCATATTAAAACTTCAAAAGAGACCACAGCTCTCTCTGTTCTGAGTCAGGCAGAATTTTTCCCCTCCCTCCCTCCCATTTAAGTTGTCTTGTTAAATACCACTGTCTTTCTAGTTGCCCGCCTCTTATGTTAATCTGACCATATATCTCATTTCTCTCTACTTTCACTGGCTTATGTGAGTAATCACAAAACCATCACTTTTGAAATCCCACCCCTTCAATTATTTAAATTTATTGGCCATCCTACAGTATTTCATAGTACCAAAATACAAAAGTAACCACCCTTTCAGTCCATCTTGCTGTTTTAAAAATAGTAACTCTCCACTAAACCTTAACTTTTTAAACAGGTAAAACTCAAGTTACCTACTTTCATATCTAACTTCTCTAGTGCACACTGCAGAGTGCATTCTTTTCAATCTTACCTTTAAGCATCCCTGTTACTAGCACTTTCTCTAATACCTAAAAAGATCATCTCTACTTGACTCCAAGTAGACTTTTCTCTATCTGTTAAACCTAGCACTTGCTCCTACAGTACTTATTACCTTGATACGGCACTCTTATAGATAGCACCCCAAAAAGGCAAACCCCCATTTCTTGGTCACTCACGTCCCCCGGAATCTCTTTTAAAGTTTTTTTGTCTAGTCCTTCTAGCATGTCGAGGGATCAGTTGCTAGTGTCCTCTCCTGCTCAGCTGGTGAACCTGGGAATATTGAGGCAATGTTACAATTGCCTCATGTACACAGACAACCCTCTCCTCCTCCCACAAAACACAAATACATGCGAGAGATGCAACTATACGGCCAAACTGGAGGCTGATCTCTCTCAACATAGGACTGGCAAGACCAGTCAGGAGGAGAAGGTTACCACACACACTATAGACCCAGTCTCACATAGTACCATCACAACCTCAAATCATACACATAAACACACAAAGACATACTGGCGGCTCTGATCAAAAATCTACCAAAACAGCAGAGGCCACCAAAGCAGACACCCAAACAACCACCACCTCAGAACACAACACCTGCAACACATAGACCTCACAGTCAGAGTGTCAAACAGTCACAGCCCTTAAGGCCAAACACAATGCCAGACACACTAGTCATTGGTGACTCCATAGTCAGACACACTGACGTCCCTCACCAGACTGAGTAAGGAGAAGGTCACAGTAAGCTGCCTGTCGGGCTAGAATCCGCCACATAACGCAAGCACTCAGGTCTCTCAACAGCAGGTACAAATATGACTCAGTCATTGTCCACGCTGGTGTAAACGACCTGAGACGTACCTCCTTGGACTACATGAAAAGAGACATTGAGGAGCTCTCTGATTATGTAGCCCAGGCAGGTATGACCCTGACCTTGAGCAGTATCCTACCTTCACCAAGAATGATGCCACAATACAGAGATAAGATGATCAGCTTTAACAATTGGCTTAAACTCTGGTGTCATTCAAAGGGGATCCAATGTCTGCCTGCCTGGGATGACATGCTGGACAAGCCACGCTGCTTCGCAAGGGACGGCTTGCACCTGTCACCCCTGGGATTGTGGATATTGGCAAAGGCTCTTGCCACCCCATAGTGCCTTTTTAGGCAAGGCTCAAATTCTAAACCTACCACCCTAGAACACAAAAAGGAAAAAACTAAGGGTAATGCTGCTCAATGCCAGAAGTCTAAATCTCAAAATGCACGCACTCAAGGCCCTTCTCAGTATGGAGAACATCGATGTCTGTGCAGTGACAGAAACCTGGTTCAAGGCTCCTGAGAGCACCCCAGCACTATCAGGTTTTACCTCTTATCATGCTCCGCCCCAAAATCCGGACAATACCAAGAAAGGAGGGGGGTATCCATATTCATCAAAGACACCCACACCTCAAGACTGGTGGCAATGCACGATGCATCGGAGACCATCCAGGTGCAATTAACCATAGGCAAGACTGCTCTGCAAATTGTAGCATGTTACAGGCCACCCTCACAAACTCAGGAACCTCACATGGCCTTCCCGAAAACACTAGAGGGATAAATGTATCACCAAACACCATCATACTAGGTGACTTCAATTACCCTAATATAGACTGGGAACACTACTCAAGCCCAAACACCCTAGCCCAAAAGTTCCTGGAATTCATAAACTCAAATGCCATGGAACAACTAGTCACCATCCCCACAAGAGGAGAAAACATACTTGATCTCATCATCACGAACATGGGAGCACAATGTTCAACACCGGAAGTATACCCCTCACTGGTGAGATCAGATCACAACTAATCTCGCTGGAGGTCCTCATCCCACCCCCACCTGAAATAAAAAGACCACAGTAAAGAACTTCTCGAAGCCGACTTCACACTTCTAAAGACTAGTGTGGTCTCCTTTAAGGCCCCCGAGCCGACGGAAAACAGTACTCAAGCCGCTGAATCACTTACAAATGCCTTCTACCAGCACCTGCAGGACTGCATGGATAAGGCAATCCCAAGCAAAACAAAGACTCTTTGTACCAAAGGCAAGCGTCCACTCTGGTGGACCCCAGCCATAAACAAACTCTACAACAAAAGGAGGAAGCTACTACAAGATAGAGCAAAATCCTTAAAAGGTAAGACACCCTTGATCACTATAAGTAAAAACTAAGAGCTCTCATAAAATCATCCAAAGCAAATTTTGAGAGAAAAATAGCTAAAGACTCAAAAGACAATCATAAGGCCTTCTTTAGCTATAGTTAGAAACCTGGGAGGAAACTCCCAGATATGCTCAGAACTAGTTCAAAATGATGTGAAGATTACTGATCCTACAGACATTGCCAACATACTGGCTGACAGGTTCAGTGCAAACTTCCCCTCCCCAAAAGGAGAGATATCTATACCAAGCGATTGCAGCCCCCAAACATCTCCAACGCCCAAGTGAGAACTGCTCTCTCCAAAGCAAAAAACACAGCATCCATGGGACCTGATGGTGTCCCCGACTGTGTGCTCCACGAACTCAACGAGGAATTAAACCCACAGCTAGGACAGCTGTTTAATCATAGTCTTACCTCTGGATACGTACCCAGGGAGTGGCGCACTGCAACTGTGGTCCCACTTCACAAAGGCGGTGCCTCCACCGACCCTGGAAATTACCGCCCATTAGCTTGACAAGCCTTATCTGCAAAGCCATGGAGAGGATCATAATGGACCTCATAAATAAAGACATAGGGAATTTGCAGACTTTGGATCCATCCCAGTTTGGCTTTGTCAAAGGCAGATCATGCCTTCTAAACTTGGTTGACTTTTTCAAACAGTCACCAAAGCCATTGATGAGGAAAGGCAGTCCATACAGCCTACCTCGATCTGGCGAAGGCCTTTGATACAATACCCCACTCGGGTATCATTGAAAAACTCATCAGCTTAAATGTTAACCCATACATCACAAGATGGGTTGCAAACTGGCTGAGTGACAGAACCCACAGGGTCAGAGTTGCTGGCGCCATGTCAGACTCAAAGCCTGTCACAAGTGGTGTACCACAGGGCTCAGTCCTGGGCCCACTCTTGTTTGGCATCTACTTTTCCAAGTACAAGCAAACACAGGAGGGTTATGGCTGACAAAGTTTGCAGATGACTGCAAACTGGGCCATAGTAGAAAACACATCTGACACAGATATCCTTCAGAAGGGTCTCACAGAAACGGATAACTGGTGCCAGAGCCATGGCCTAAAGTTAAATGCCAAAAAATGCATAGTCATACCCTTCGGGAAAAACAAGGTTACCCCTAGCTACCAAATAGGTGGCAATCCACTGAGTACAGAAGAAGTTATCAGGGACCTGGGGACCCAGGTTGATAGTAGTCTGTCATTCGACACCCATGTAGCTAAAGTAGTTAGGAAGACCTTCTACATTGCCCACCTTATCATGAAGGGATTCTCATCTAGATCAAGGGAGGTCATAGTCTCCCTATACTCATCACTCATCAGACCAATGATTGAGTACAATGCCCCATTCGGAATGTATCTGACCCGACACGTGCAGCAGCTGGAGAGGCCACAAAAGTTCCTCACCAAAAGGATAAAGGGTCTCAAACATCTGTCCTATGCTGCCCGACTGAAAGAACTCCAGCTCTATTCAGTTGCTTACCGCTTGCTCAGAGGTGACCTTTGCCTAACATACAAGGCCATGTCAAACCCAGATTTGATGAATATGCTTCACCTCAAAAAATCAAGATCCGTCAGAGCCACAAGGGCGGGAGACTTAAACCTCGACAAGGCTATTAATAGGACGTGCTGGAGGGATAGATTCATCACCCAAAGACTCCCTATGCTGTGGAATAAAATCCCGGTATATGTGAGGCAGAGCACCTCGCTGGCCTTGTTCAAGAGAAATCTTGACCAATGGATGGGAGATCGCAGATATACCCCAGGGATTACCTCAGTGTCACTGCTCAACAGAGGCACAGCAAAATAATGGGTATAGTTCCCCATACTAAAGGGGTGGCGTAAGCCACAAAACTATGGGCTAGGCTTATAAATGTCCTCGGGCAGATAGCCTAGTATGAACCTATGAACCTATGAACCTATAACATGACACAACCTGCTCTCAAACATGTACAGGGAAGTGTAATATGCGCATCCGACAGAGGCAGCCCTGCAGCACCACCTGAGGCATGAATGCTATGTGTTAAGTAATGTAACACCATGTACTATATGCACACCTGAGGACCCTGACTAACATCCTACCCTCACCAAGCATCATGCCACAACATGACAATGAGATGATCAAGTGCAATAATTGACTGAAGTATCGCAAGTTATTAAGAAGGGATCCAATGTGTGCCAGTCTGGGATGACATGCTGAGCATGACATGATGCACCACCTGCTAGGACTGGCGTGCACCTATCAGTGCAGGCCGTATGGATACTGGTAAAGGCTGTTGTTACCCACAGTGTGCCCTGAATAGGTAAGGCTCAAAACACAAACCTATCTCCATAGGTATCAGAAGGGATAAGAATAAGATAAGGGATAAGTCGAAACAGCAAGATGCATGCAGTCTAAACTCACCCAGTATGGAGAATGTTGATATCTGTGCTGTAACAGAAAACTGAGTCAAGGCTCACAACAGCACCCTAACACTACCAGGTTACACCTCATACTGTGCTGTACAGCCTCAAAACTTGGAACAAGCTACAAAAGGAGGGTGACTAGCAAGAATTGTCAAGGATAACCACACGCCCATGTTGGTACCACAACAAAAAGCAGCATGGACTAGCCATGGTCAAGTAACAGTGGCTAAAACTGCCCCCCAGTTTATAGCCTGCTACAGACTACTGTCCCAACACCAGAAACTGCACCTGGCCTATGCTGGAATACATGAATATATCAAGTCCTCCAAACCACATTATATTGGGTGACTGAAAATACCCAGACATAGACTGGGAGCATTATACTAGCTCCAACAGTGTAGGACAAAAGTTCATAGAATCCATAAACCAAAAGGCCCAGGAACAACGTACCACTCCCACAAGAGGGGTAAGCATACTGGATGTGATAATCAGCAACATGGGTACTGGATGGCAAGATGAGAAGTGTATTGCTCACTGGTAAAACCAGACCATAGAGTAATCACACTGGATATACAAATCCTGACCACAGTCCCTGGCCAGAAAACCACAGTGGAAAACATGTGTAAAGCAATATTTGCACTCCTCCAAACTGATGTGGAATCCATTAAAGGTCCTGTGCAGGTGCAAAATATGGGCCACACCTCAGAACCTGTAATACAGGCATTCCATGAACACTGCCAGGAATGCTTGGATTATGCAATCCAAAATTAAAACAAGACACAATGCCATACACGCAGGAATCTGGCATGGTGGACACCAGCCATAACCAAACCATGCAAGAGAACGAGGAAGCTACTACATGATAGAGCAAACATAAAAAATGAAGTAATCACTGATCAGTAGTATGGCAATAAAATCTGTCCACACATACAATCCACTAAGGCCAGCCACAACAAGTTGAATCTGTGAATCCTGAGGCAATGTTACACCTGCCCCAAGTACACAGACAACCCCCAACTCCACCCAAGAAATACAAATATATGTGAGAGATGCAACCATCTATACAAACTGGAGGCTGAGCTCCCTCAACTCAGTACTCCCAAAACTAGTCAGGAGGAGAAGGTAACCACACACACCACAAACACAGTCCCACATAGACCTATCACAACTGCAAACCAAACACATAAACACAGAAAAACATTCACGGAGGCACAAATTACAAACACAGCATGTCAACAGAGGCCTCTAAAGCAGACACCCAATCAAACAACCTCCAAACATAGCACATGCAACACATAGTACACAAAGCTGGTGTGCCAAACAGTCACAGGCCAGAAGGAGAAACAACATGCCTGATACAGTTGTAATAGGTGACTCCATAGTCAGACACACTGCTGTCCTGCACACCAGACTGAACAAGGGAAAGGGTACAGTAAGCTGCCTGTAGGCTGCCATAATACGCCACATAACAGAAGTATGCAGGTCACTCCAAAGCAAGTAGAAATATGATGCAGTCATAGTCCATGCTGGTGTGAATGACCTGAGATGTACCTCCTTAGACTACATGAAAAGAGACATAGATGAGCTCTCTGATTATGTAGTCCAGGCCGGTATGACACTCACTGTTTGCAGCATCATACCCTTACCAAGAATGATGCCACAGTACAAACACGGAATGATCAGTCATAGCAAGTGGCACACTTACTGGTGTCATTCCAAGGGGATCCAATGTCTGTCTGCTTGGGATGTCATGCTTGACAAGCCACGCAGCTGTTCTTGGGATGGCTTGCACCTGTTACCCCTGGGTGTCTGGATATTGGATAAGGCCTTTGCCACCTCCATAGAGCCTTTTGTAGGCAAGGCTGAAAAGACTGACCCACCACCCTAGAAAACATAAGTGGAAAGAAACATAAGGGTAATGCTGACCAATGCCAGATGTGTAAACCCCAATATGCATGCTCCCAAGGCCATCCCCAGTATGGAGAACATTGATGTCTGTGCAGTGACAGAAACCTGCTGCAAGCCTCCTGACAGCACACCAGCACTACCAGGTTATACCACATATCATGTGTCATGGCCCCAAAACCTGGAACAAAACATAAAAGGAGGGTGAGTATCCATATTCAGCACAGACACCCATACGTCCAGGTAACTGACAATGCACAAGGCATTGGAGTCCACCCATGTGCAACTAACTGTAGGCAAGACTGCTGTACAGTCTGTAGCATGCTACAGACCACACTCTCACACACAGGAACCCCACCCAGCTGTCCTGAAGACACTGGACAGTATGAATGTCCCACCAAATACCAAACAAGGTACCAAAAATTACCACATAGGTGGTAAACCATTATGTATGGAAGGAGTAACCAGGGACCTAGCGACACAAGTGGACAGTAACCTGTTATGTGACACCCACATTGCCAATGTGGCTAGGACGACTGTCAACATTTGACCCCGTATCAGGAAAGGATTCACATCTACGTCAACAGAGGTCATTGTGCCCCTATACTGTTCTCTTATCACACCCATAATCTAGTACAATGCCTCATATGGGATGTACCTTACCTGACACCTGCAGCAGTTAGAAAGACCTCAAAGGTACCTCACCAAGAGGATAAAGGGTCTCAAATATATGTCATATGCTGCCTGGCTGTAGACACCCCAGCTGAATGCAGTCACATACTGCCTACACAGAGGCATTGCATGCCTGTTGTAGAAGGCCATGCCCAACACAGGAGTAATGGACATGCTCCACCCCAGAAAACTCAAATCCATCGGAGCTGTGAGAGTGAGAGATGTCAACCTCAACAAATAATGAAATAGGATGTGCTGGTGGGACAGATACCTAATCCAGAGGCTCCCCACACCCTGGACCAGAATCCCACTCCATGTTATGCAGAGCCCCTCACTTGACACTCTTCAACAGGAATCTTGCCAAGTGGATGGATGATTGTAGAGTTACACTGGGGGTCTTCACTGTGTCATGTCCAGACAGAGGCACAGCAAAGCAAATCATAAATGGCCATAATATTCACATAGCAAGGGGTGGCAAAAGCCACACACACTCTGGCTAGGCTAACAAATGCCCTAGGGTGGATAGCCTAGTATGAACCTATGAACCTATGAAGATACAAATTGTACAGGACACTAAGGATAATCCCAAGGCTTTCACAACTGATGGTAGGAACCATGTTGGGAATTCACAGATATGCTCTGAATCACACTAATATCACAAACACACACACATATTGCCAACATACATCCTGACAGGTGCAGTGCAGACCCCCGAATGCAGAATATCTATCCCAGCAGACTGCTGGCCCCCTGACATTGCAGATGCTGAGGTAACAGCCAGCATCTACAAAGCAAAACACACAGCAGCAATGGTATGAGATGGTGTCCTGGGCTTAGTGCAACATGGACTCCAAGATGAATGGAATGCCAAATCACACTACTGCTGAATGTCAGCCTTACCACAGAATATGTACCCAAAGAGCAGTGTACAACAACAGTGGTCCATCTCAACAAAGGTGTTGCCTGAATGGATACTGAAAACTACTACCCCAGAATCCTGAGAAGCTCGGTCTGCACAGCTATGGAAAGGATCAGCATGTACCACAGACATAAAGATATTGGGGACCTACTGACACCAGACCCTACCCAGTGTGGCTTTCTTAAGTGCAGATCCTGCCCCTAAACATGTTTGACTCAATTGAAACAGTCATTAAGGTCATTGATGAGGGCAATGTGGTCCACACAGCATAGCTGGACCTTGCAAAGGCTTCTATACAATACCCTAAGTGTTCATTATAGATAAGCTCACCAGCTTAAATATAAACCCCTATGTCAGTAGAGGGGCTGCAAACCAGACCAAGGACAGAACAGACATGGTCAGAGATGCTGCAGCCATGTCAGACTACAAACCAGATATAACTGGCATCCCACAAGGCTTGGTCCTGGGATCTCCCTCATCTGGTATATATGTCCCATAGGTACAGGCAAACATGGAAGGACTGTGTCCAAACATGTTTGCAGAGGACTACAAACTGCTCACCACATATGATCCACCAGCTGACACAAGCATCCCACAAAAGGGCCACATAGAAACAGACAACTGGTGCCATAGCCATGTCAGCAAGCTAATTGCAGAAAAGTGTATAGTCAACCCCCGTGGATATACAGTAAGTACCCACCAATTACCACATAGGTGTTAACCCATTATGTAGTTAACATGTAATGAGAGACCTGGGGACACAAGGTGATAGATATCCTGCATTGGACAAACATGTGCTGTAGTGTTTACAGAAACATACCATATACCCACCTAATCATGAAAGTTGTCAGATCTAGATAAGGGAGGTCATTGTGGCTCTGCAGTCATCCTTCATCTGGGTACAATTGACTACAATAGCCCCTGTGGGATGTACCTCAGCAGACACCTCCATCAACCGTAAAGTCCCCAACAGTACCTCACCAGGAGTATCAAAGAGCTTGCACAGATGCCATGTGTTGCCTGTGTTGCTGGTATCAATAAACATGCTGCACCTTGTACAATCTGAATGGCAGTGAGCTATGCACATGAGAGACCTGAACCCTAGCACTGACTTACATAGGACAAGCTGTACTGCATGATCCATAACACAGAAGCCACCCCCACCCATGAGTGAACTCCCAGTACAGGCTACCCATAGAGTCACTTATCAACCTTCCTCAATAGGAATCTTGATGAGTGGATGGGAGATGGTAGCTTTATCCTGGGTATCACTGTCATGTCACAGGTAGACAGAGGCACAGTATACTAACCATTACATATGTCATGGCAAACTCCACTTACAATGTGTGTTGAAGGACAAACACACTCTCCAACTAGCATTAGACATGGACTAGGGCACATCTCTAGTGTTTGCAAATGTACACCTATGTTGTGGAATACACTACCAATGTTGGACAAGCCTGGTTTAAGTAGTTCATATCTGAAAAGAATGCAACATGGTCAGATGTACACAACTGGCCCCTAACCAGGCTGTTGTGCTCACTATCGAAATGTAAAGCAGTAATAGCACTAAAGCCCAGGATACTGTCCACCACAGTCAAAGTACTACCAGTACACTATACAGTACTACAGTGTTAGGTCAGTGTGAAAGGATGTTGACAACTGTATGCAAAGTATCCCATGCAAACACTGCAGGCACAGTATAATCCTGTTGTGTTCACACACAAAGCAGTTGTACAGTAACTACACAACATGACACACAACACACAACCATAAACGGGTGATATTTGTTGAAGTTCACACTCATCCACAAATGTGGTGGGCTGCAGAGTCCAACATATGGAATGCTCACACTGGGCATGCTCACACACTTTGATAAATGAGACATATGTCAGACAACATGCCATGGGAAGGCTGAACTGGGCATGCTCACACACTTAGGCCAAATCTCAGTTTAGCAGTTGGACACACATATCTGGTATTTTTACGTGTTATTCCAGGAACCAACCACATTACAGCAGTCTGCCCAGTGCACACAGTTAAATGACTACAGAGACATACGTGATATAGTGGATCCCTCCCATATGCAAACATCTTCCACAGATGCACGAGTTGTTCATACAAACAGGGAATGCTAGGCAATAAAGATGTGCAAACAGTCTACCAGCAACAAATAATGTGCATTTGACAATTAAACATATAGGTGTAGAGGTCAACACTAGGCTGTTTGCCCTAGGGAATGACAGCTTAGCCAGAGTGTGCTTGGTGTCTGCCTCCCCACAGGATGCACATTCCCCTTTCTAAACACCGATGATGTCAGCACCCTATAAGTACAGCAGGAGAAACGAAACTTATCAGTAATGCGAATAGCGTGCTCTGTTAATGCGTCCGTCACAAGTGTCATAACATAGTCAGGTAGGGGTTTGAATCCTGCAAATGCTCAGTGTTTGTGTAAGTGGGGTTGGTGTGTGTGTAAGTCTGTGGGAGAGAAATGTCCCTTTTGGCAACTGGGAAAACACACTACAGGATGCACATTCCCCTTTCTAAACACCGATGATGTCAGCACTCTATAAGTACAGCAGGAGAAGAGAAACCTCTCAGTGATGTGAATTGTGCGCTCTGCTAATGCGTCCGTCTCAAGTGTCATAACATAGTTAGGTAGGGGTTTGAATCCTGCAAATGGCAAATTTGTGCGTTTGTCTGAGAGGGGTTAGTGTGTATGAGGGAAATGTCCCTTTTGGCAACTAGGAGAACAGACTACAGGATGCACATTCCCGATGATGTCAGCACTCTATAAGTATAGCAGGGGAAGGGAAACCTCCCAGTAATGCGAATAGCGCACTCCGCTAATGCGTCTGTCTCAAGTATCATAATGTAGTTAGATAGGGGTTTGAATCCTGCAAGTGTGTGTGTTTGGCTGAGGGTGGATTGTGTGTGAGGGAGATGTCCCTTTTGGCAACTAGGAGAACAGACTAAAGGATGCACATTTCCCTTTCTAAACACTGATGATGTCAGCACCCTATAAGTACAGCAAGAGAAGTGAAACTTCCCAGTAATGCGAATAGCACACTCTGCTAATGTGTCTGTCTTGAATGTCATACCAGGGTCAGATAGGGGTTTGAATCCTGCAAATGACAAGTGTGTGTTTTTGGCTGAGGGAGGTTAGTGTGTGTGAGGACAATGTCCCTTTTGGCAACTAGGTGAACAGACTACAGGATGCACATTTCCCTTTCTAAACACTGATGATGTCAGCACCCTATAAGTACAGCAAGAGAAAAAAAGCCTCCAAGTAATGCGAATAGCACGCTCTGCTAATGCGTCTGTCTCAAGTGCTATAATATAGTTAAGTAGGGGTTTGACTCCTGCAAGTGTGTGTGTTTGGCTGAGGGGGGTTAGTGTGTGTGCAATTGTGTATGAGAAAAGTGTCCCTTTTGGCAACTAGGAGAACAGACTACAGGATGCACATTTCCCTTTCTAAACACTGATGATGTCAGCACCCTATAAGTACAGCAAGAGAAGGGGAACCTCCCAATAAAGCGAATATCACACTCTGCTAATGTGTCCATCTCGAGTGTCATAACATAGTCAGATAGGGGTTTGAATCCTGCAAATGGCAAGTGTATATTTTTGGCTGAGGGGGGTTAGTGTGTGTGAGGACAATGTCCTGTTTGGCAACTAGGTGAACAGACTACAGGATGCACATTCCCCTTTCTAAACACTGTTCAGCTGAAGGCCATGGCTCTGGCACAAGTTGTCTGTTTCTATGATGCCCCTTTGGAAGATGCTTGTGTCAGCTGGAGAGTCGATTATGGTGGCCAGTTCGCAGTCATCTGCATATTTGGTCAGCCACAGTCCGTCCGTGTTGGCCTGTACCTCCAATAAATATATTCCAAACAAGAGAGGTCCCAGGACTGAGCCTTGTGGGACACAACTCGTAACTGGTTTGGAGTCTGGCATGGCTCCAGCAATTCTAACCATGTGGGTTCTGTCCTTGAGCCACTGTGCAATCCATCTAGTGACATAGGGGCTTATATTTAAGCTGGTGAGCTTCTCTAGAATGCCCAAGTGGGGTATTGTTGTGAAAGCTTTTGCGAGGTCCAGGTAGGCTGTGTAAACCACCTTCCCCTCGTCAATGGCCTTGGTGACTGTTTCAAAGAAATCAACCAGGTTAAACCTGGTAGTGCTGGTGTGCTCTCAAGTAGCCCTGAACCAGGCATCTGTTACTGCACAGATATCGATGTTCTCCATGCCAAGGAGTGTTTTGGGTGCATGCATCTGGAGGTTTAGACTTCTGGCGTTGGGTAGCATTACTCTTAGTTTCTTATCCCTTGTGATACCTATGAAGGTGGGTTTGTCATCTGAGCCTTGCTTAACATAGGCACTATGGGGGTAGCAAGAGCCTTTGCCAATATCTGAAAGCCCAGGGGTGACAGGTGCAGGCTGTCCCTAGCGAAGCAGGTAATTCAACAGAAGATGAGTATGTGAAGGTGTAGTGCCTGTGATTAGTTAGCAGTCGCATATATGACTGCTCACGTGGACACATGCCAGGTAAGTCATATGCACTGTGTCACAGGCAATGTACATGTGAACAGGACAAACAGTGACATCCTGTCAAGTGGGACATGGACATACATATAGTAAGCTATGCAGATGGCACTAGGAGTCCACAGAAGCTCTATAACTATGCATTGCAGGTGTGATCAGTATTCCAGGGTAATTGCAAGCAAACATGCATGCAACCAAAGCTACAGTAAACAGGGCTGCATGTAGTCCATTGTACAACAAACAAGCTGTACCACTTCCAGTAGGTAACACTGTAAATATGCAGGCACTATGCACATGTACATGGAAATACACGGGTCAGATGGCTAGGGTCCAGTCTCAGTGCAGACAAGTGTACAGACCATGTACTGTCAGGATGTACAATAACTGGATGGAAACCCATGTGCTCATACCTGCAGTAATACACATGTCAAATAACAGACACTGAGCCTTCACTCAGTGGTTCCATACTTAGTAGGATGTATGCTACCTGGCCTGCCACCACAGTATCCCTGACTATATGGGGACTCTCCCTCCTGTGACAGTTAGTTTTGTTGGTTGGGGCTGTCTAGCATGGTATGAGATGTGAGCATGCAGTGCTAGGGTGCTCCTGTGTGTCCTGTACCAGTCGTGTAGTACTGCACACATATCAACATCCTGAAACATCTGCATTGCAGAGTCCAGTGTGGGCAACATGCCACTTGCAATTTACATGTCCATCATTGCATATTACTACATTCATTACCTTATCCCCTGTGCTACCTATGTATGTAGCCTTCTGTTGACATCATTACCACCAGTATGCCAACATGTGCAGATGATACACTATGATACTTACCATGGGTGTAGACAACAGGACATGACAATCACACACTTACTGCATCAGGCATGCTGTGATATACCCACAATTAATTCAGCACACAGTACTGTTAACAACATGATACTATTACTACACATCTATGTGGTCACCCTGTGCATCAGCAACATGTTAACCTGTACCTGCACAGTTGTTACAGATTGCAGGAGGTGGCAGAGTTTCATCATATGCACAGGGTGTGAACTTGGTATGCCTGAGTCAGCCACCGATACCATCAATTGACATGTATGTGTATGTGTGTTGGTGAGGGACAGCAGTAGAAGGTGGGACAATGTTGATGCAGTGTGTGCGTGTATGCGGTAGCCCTAGGTGTTGTCAATTCGCATGTGTGTATGGATGCACACAGTTCCACCTCATGGCTGCCATATACTGGTGTTTGTGGACAGCCACAGACTGTACCTGCCAGGTCATACAGATCAGTGTCTCTGGCCACGGACACGGTACCTGTGCCTTGCAGGGGTGCTACAGACCGTATCCAGTACCAACCCAGACTGGGTACTGTCATCAGAAGCAGGTGTTCGTTGACTGGACACAGATCCCTGTCGGGCCCGACCAGAGCCATGTGCACGTGGTCTCCTGGGACGGTCTGATGACAGCACAGACCCAGCATTGCTGGGGCTGCTGCTGGCACTACGAGGGTGGCCGCGGCCCTGTTGTCGTCCGCGACGACTGCCAGCTGCTGCTGTTTCTGGCATACAGCCACGTCAATGCCTCAACCATCCACCATCGCCCTGGCTCATGGACATGTAGTTGTGGAACCGGTCTAATATGTCCCCACAATGTCTGTCTATGACATCGGTGAAATCACGGATGGCAGCCGCAATGTCACGCATACTGTCAGTCATGGCTGTGCAACATGCTGTCAGCTCCCTCAGACCCTGTCTGGTGTACCGTTCCATACGTGACTGTGCCTGCATGACAGCCCAAAACATAGCTGAGGTTGTAAGACCTCTGTGGGCACGTCTGACAGGGGCAGTACGCCCACGGATGCTCCCACGAGAACCCCTGGACATCTGTCTGTGTGGTACCATTTCTGGGCCATGCCCATGACTGCTGTGTGGGGAGGTATGTGCCACAGATACCACATTACCCTGGTCAATGCCCACTGTATGCTGTCCATCACCTAGGGACATTGGTGGCAAAGGGTGTATTGGCAGGATAACTGTGCGCATTGATGGGGTCGACAGCTGTGTACTGTCAATTGGCTGACCAATGGCGGACCCTGGCATACTTTCTTGTGCCATTACACAGATGTCATCATTAGCAGTACCCACGGCACCTGATCCAGGTTCCCTGATACATGACACCAGAGCAGCAACAGAACCTGTGGGAGGGAAACAGGAAACACAGTTTACAATGTCTACACATTACCAGTGATGCACACATGCACACATGCACAGGTGCACACATGCACACATGCACACATGCACAGGTGCACACATGCACACATGCACACGTGCACACATGCACACATGCACACATGCACACATGCACAGGTGCACCCATGCACACGTGCACACATGCACAGGTGCACACATGCACAGGTGCACACATGCACACATGCACATGTGCACAGGTGCACACATGCACACATGCACACATGCACATGTGCACACATGCACACATGCATGCATGCACACATGCACAGGTGCACACATGCACACATGCACACAGTTTCACACAATTGTACAGTACTCAGTATGCGTGATATCAACACACAGACACAGCCACACCTACATGCATACAAATAGCACTACTAAGTGAGCCAAATAGTACTATTACTATCAACACTATTACAGGAATTGTTAATACACACTCACCAGCATGGATAGGCTGCATTGCTGTTATACCAGAGGGTCCTGCAGATGTGAAGAAACTAATGTCAGTGGGCACAACTGTGCCATTGTTACTGAGTATGATACAGGTCAGTAGTACAACAGTCGCCTTTCACAGGTCAGCTGCTAATATTGAGGATATCACACTTGCACATTAAATACTATGGTGACAGCTGCAAACCAAGGACACACCTCACACATGCATTAACTACCAGTGTACACAACAGTCAACTATACATATGGCATATTACCTGCACGCTCACTGTCTTGCTGCTGCATGGCTCCAGCCTCCATCATAATGCATGTCTGCTGCTGTTGTTGTTGCTGGCGGACTGGAGCCACTACACTCATGAGTAGTCCCTCCAGTCTGGTGAGTGGGGGATGTGTAGCCACCCCACCACCTGTGGCGACCTGTTGCCTGTGGATATCCGATGCACGCTGACGGACATGTCTGATTAAATCACTGCAGTGATGTTGTACCTGCTCATATGTCCTATTATGCATGCCTATGTCATTTACCCGACGGACAAGGTCTTGCCACAGTGCAGCCCTCTCCTGCTGATTCTGGCTGGTGCGGGAAAAGAGTATTGCATAATCCCGCACCAGGCTCTGGTGAATCTCTTCATCCTCAGCTGTGGAGTAAGTGGGATTCCGCGGGTTGGCCATGTACCTGAGAAAGAAAATAACCTGATATCAGCAATATATGTCAGCAGAATTTGGCACACATACTACACATGCTACTCGACTGTTATGATACAACATATCTCACATATGTAGCATCTGTCTGTCTATTGGTGGATACACATGTAAATGGCCAGGTATCAGTGCTCAGCCAGCAACTGTGCAACAGTACCTGGCACACTCCATACGACATACTACCAAACCCCAGCAGTCAGAACACTGATTCAGGTCAAGAGCACCTCCTCACTCTGGGGGTTTGTATCTAGGTACTGTATGGCCTACATCAACTACTGTGAGCTGACCACACACTGATTGCCCTGGATATACATATCCCACCTCCACCACCAGCACAAACGACTATAGTGCATAACATTACAGATGCAAACTTTACACTTTGTAACAATGACATGGTATCCTTTCAGCCCACTGGGCCAGTGGCAGATACAACCCACAATGCTGACCCCTACACAATTGCTTTCTACAGACATCTCCGAGAATGCATGGATCATGCAATCCCATATATGACCAAGACACTCTCCACAAAGGGACAGCATCCTGTCTGGTGGACCCCAGCCATAGACAGATTGTATTACAGAAGATGGAAGCTACTGCAAGACAGAGCATAATTCCATAACGGGAGGGCATGTCTGAGCAGCACTAGTAAGGATCTATTTTCCATCATACAAACATCCATGGGCAACTTTGAGAGGGAAATCAAGAGGGACACTACAGATAACCAGAAGGCCTTCTTCAGTTATGTTAGCAACCTGGTCAGGATCCATCCTCTATGCCCATAGTTAGTACACAACAACACATATTTCACTGACACCACAGATATTGACAACATTGTGGCAGACAGGTTCAGTGCAGGTGTCACCCGCCCTCTCCCCAAAATAAGACATAGTTATCCCAGCTGACTGTAACCTCCCTGTCATCACAGATGTCCAGGTGAGAGCCACCCTCAGGACAGCAGAATACACAACATGAATGGGACCTGATGGTATCCCCAGTTGCATGCTACATAAACTCTGACAGGAGCTAAACACACATATAGAAGTGCTATGTAACACTAGCCTGACTACAGGATATGTACCTGTACACTGGCGCACAGCAGCAGTGGTTCCACTCCACGAAGGAGGCACCTCAACATACTAATACAATACAACACAATACATTACATTACAATACAATACTATACAATATGCTATTGCCCCTGGGACTACAGCAGCATACTTTTCTGCTACCCTGACCATTGTGACACATGTGGTGTGATGGTACCTGCTGCTGTCACACAGTTACACAGGGTGACTCATATGACATATTACCAATCTGACTAACATTCAGCAGGGGTATGTGTGACATGTACTCATGGAGCGTCTTGCTTCTTAACACTGTGTGGTTTATTGCAGGGTATGTCTTATCTGTGGGTAGGAACTTTTACCTCCACATGTGCACTCTATTGCAGTGGCACGGACGACACACAGCAAACATTTAGGTTGTGGATGGTGTGAGGTGTTACTATGGTTGTTGGACATCTGTCATGGGTGTGACTTACATATGTAAATCCGGGAGTGGTAACCTCTATGTGGGTAGTATATGTGTACTCTGTGGTGTTGTCAGTCACTGTGCATTGGTAATGTGTTTGAGTGCATTGTCACAGTGTTGTACATGTCACTGTGTCCTTCTCCATAACTGTAGCTGTCATGTGAGGTCCATACCATGGCATCCATTATGTGGTGTGGAGGGGTACACCGACCTACATGTCCATAGCTGACACACCATGTCCGCTGACACATACCATGTGCAGGTATTCCAGGGATAGTGTGCCACTGTGAATATCATTGGGGCCACTATTGTACACATTTATGACCCTGTTCACCCCTGACACATGCAGTGGTGGGCAGCCAATCACATATCTGGTGATTACTGGTGTAGGTGATTTGGAATGTGGTATGGTACTCCGGTTTTGACACTGGTGTTCACTCCATGCCTTTGTCACCAGGCACCTGTTGCAATACATCTGTACACATGTGCCTCACTCAGAATTTATATACATCTCTCTCTCTCTCTCTCTCTATACATATATATATATATATATATATATATATATATATATATATATATATATATATATGTATATAGATATATCTATATGTATATATATATATATATATATATATATATATATATATATATCTGTATACATATACACATATATATATCGATGTACATATATTGCTATAGATGTGGAGAGGGGGGGACACAGAGGGGGTGTGAGTGACAGAGGGGGTGGGACAGGCTGTGTTGAAGGTTGTCATATACAGTCATACCTGTAGATAGTCAGATCAGTCTGTCTATGTATATGTATCTACATATATCTATATCTGTATGTGTGCATTACATAGATATGTTTGTACAATATTCTATCTACATCTGTCTATGTATTCCTACATCTCTCTCTCTATGTATGTATACATATATGCATATCATATATATATATATATATATATAGATATATATATATATATATATATATATCTACACATACATATGTTGACATACATACGTATCCATATGTTAGACAGGTATATCAACATGTTTGTCTACCATACTGTATACACACACTAACATACTGCTAAACATACATAACTGTGAAACCTACTTTGTACATGGCACTACAACCTACAATCAACCAACATTGGTATGTGCACATAGATGCTCTCACATACAAATGTATGTACAGCCTTCACTGATAGTTGCTGTATGTCCCCTGCCCTTTACACATCTTCATATACATATGGATACAGACCAATGACACATATGGAGGGTTCACAGTATGTAGACCTTTATAGTATTACTTTACATTACCTGTGTTTGTCACAGCTGCTTGTGTTGCTGTCTGGTTCTCTGTCCTGCTGCTCCACTTCCCAGTTGTCAGCTTTCAGGTGGCTGTTGCTGAACAATTTGTTTGTGTCTGCTTAATTGCAATTTTCTCTGTCTCTGTCTCTGTCTCTCTCTCTCTCTCTGTCTGTCTGTCTCTCATGTCCTTCTCAGGGTGCAATGAAAGTATTGAATGTGTGGACTGGGAGTACAGCATACATTTGTAGGTATCTGCATATGCCCATGTGATGGCCTCGGCACCAATTGTTAGCCTGCATTTGCTAATTGCATGCAGCCAGTTGTTTACTGATTGCAGTTCTCACTGTGATTTCAGAACAGTGCTATAAAAAGGTATGTGAAATAGGCATAGCCCTTTCAGATTTTAAGGGCAGGGACCATGCTGTTATTCTGTGGACAATGTTCTGTGAGTGTAAAGGTTGGTATCTCTCTCATATTTCCAGGTGTGTTGTAGATTAACATTCCTCCATTCATTTCTCCAGTTTCCTGTACTAACTGTGTATGTACACTGACACCTACAACTACTACTACTGTTAATGTGTGTGTGTGTGCTTTCCTTTCACTTTTGCTTGCACTTTGTTGCTAAGGCTTCAATAGTTGCCCTTTACAGTCACTACTTGTATGCCTGCTAGGTGTCCTGACTGTAGTGTGCTGCTGTAGCTTTCCTATTTTCCATGTACATTCACACCTTGGAATGCTTGCTATATCTGCTACGGTGTTACAGCATGCAGTGTGGTCTGGCCATGGTGTGGGCCTTGACATCTATTAGGGTATTTGAGTATGCTGCTGAGCAGGCCCCAGAGACTTTCAGGTTCATCTGTTATGTGCCTCATGGAATGGTAAATATCAGTGGGGTACACCCATTAAACTGTCTGGTATGCTGCAGTTGTGACTGTGGGTTAGCATGAGAATATGTATTACTACACTTTTTCTGCCATGCAAGTGATGAATACTTTCAGGACTCCATAGTTACCATTGCATGTGTTACACCTTTCTGCCTACTTTTGTACATTTCACATGGGGTCTGTGGGGCATCCCTGTAAGCCATTCACTGTTGCTATGTCTAGGCTCTTAACTATTCAAATATGGTGGTGTCAGACCCGTCATGTGTACAGATATTTGCAGGTTGTCTACATTTCTGCCTCATATTTTGGTCAATATCTCATGCACACCTTTTTCTGGCAAATCACTCTGAGCTCAAGTCAGAATATGGTGACAAACATTCAAGTTTCAGACTGCATACCCTTCCAAACATCCCACAAAGTGCAGACCCTGTTACTCTCTGAACTGTCTGCATTTGTTGTAACATTATTTGTAATGTGTCCCTGGTTTTGGGCCTTTGCTCCACATATTTTATTACTTGGTCCAGATGTGTTCCTGTAAGAGGTTGTGGGGTATGGGCAGTGCTTATCCTGCTGTGAGTATGTGTGTGGCTTGCAAGGTGCTATAGTGACATTATTACCTACTAGCTTCCAACTAGCATGGCTGTTTCTGTTCACACACTACTATTATGGAAATCCACTAGTTTTGATAGTAATTCTAAATGGCATGCTTTGTGTACTACACATCTATATTCCCTTTACATTCATTCCTACTATTACATGATATATTTATTTTAGCACAATGCTCTTGAATAAGAGTCATGGCTTAGTGGTAAGTCATGCAGACTACTGTTTCCAAGGTCCTGGGTTTGCGACTCACAGTGGGATTTTATTTTGCTTTTGAACTGAGTACAGGACCTGTCAATCAAAGTGACTAAGGCACTTTTAAGCAGTTGTAACCGGGTTAGCGCTGGTTTGGGTGGAGCTCACGCATGCACACTGGCGGTTAGCTCCGCGCACACCCGCTTACAACCGCTTAAACGTGCTTACTCTTGCGCACACACGCGCTATTTTCTTTGAAAGAAAAGAAAATGGGGAGACAGGAAAGTGGTGAAAAAGGGGTCACAAAGAGGGTAAGACAGTAGAGAAACACGCTTGGGATGTGCAGGAGGGATGTAGGTAAGGCCCATAGCTGCCCATTCCTTAATCAGCAACAGCTGTGCATATGTATGTAATTTGGTGTGACATTTGAAACCTTCCACCCCTGAGAGAGGTGTCAGGACAACAATAATACTTGTTGTACAGCCAATTGTAATTGATAGGTTCCATGTCCAGCAGACATGTGTGCGGAATGGGCAGCTATGTATGGGGCGTAATTTTTTTGTGGGTACAGAGTGCCCTTTTTTTTTTTCAGGTGAGAGTGGTATGTCAGGTGAAGGAAGTCGGTACAGCTGGGGAGGTAGGTTGGGTAGGTAAACAGACAAGACAAACAAGATGCATACAGGGGCGGTGTATGACATGTGTGGGGGGGTTCCGCAATTGACGGGGATGGAGGTTTGGATATCCAGAGCCCATGAGCCCACAGATGGCAACAGTGGAACTGATATCCCCACCCATATGCAGTTGTCACTGTTCCTTCACTGCCCAGGACGGGGCTGTGCTGGGGGCTGTGTAGGCGGGGCAACAGGCATACCCGTTATTTGCACCACCCGTGCCTCGAGCTGGCGTAGGGGCTCGAGAACAGAGTCCCGAATCTCCCTACGCACCACAGTCCGGACGCTACGGAGGGTGAGTGGTGGTTCTCCTCCGGCCACACTTGCAGAGGGGGGGGCGAGCCCCATCCCCTGCAGCGCTTCCACCCGCAGGTGGCACAGGGCCACCGGAGGAGGGTCCGGACTCGGCACTCGTGGCAGGTGCACTCGCAGGCTCATCTGGGAGAGGTGGGTCCGCTGGAACCCATCTTCCCTGTCGTCCTATGTTTTGCATTATGTCATGACAGTTTGGGTTTGTGATATATAATACCATTCACAATTAGTTGTAACAGCATGCATTAGTAATCCCATTAACCAAACACCCAGATATTCACACCATTGAACAGCGTGCATAACACATGCATAATTTGAACAGAAATACACAGTCCAACAACATGCAGGGTTAATTGATGGCAACAGGCCATCAGGTGTGGATGTATGAACAGGGCAGATGCATCAACGGACATGCAAATATATATGACCCAACAGGACAAACGTCCAGGGGTGTTAATTGTGATTGCACATACCATTTTCACGTGGAATGGGTTATATGTGGTTATAGGGTGGGGTAAAGAAAGTAATATTAACACCTTCGAATAACAGTACATATGCTGTACATTTCTAATAGCTACAGTTATATACACACTACTGTTCTAACTACAGTTTCCTATATGATAACTATTTCAACTTGGTGATAGGACTGTTACTGCAACATCAATATACATTTTATGGTTCTTCATACACATTCATATCTAGCTTTGTTCAGCTACATCATCCTGCTACATTTGCTTTATATAGCTGTAGACAAGTGTGGATGTTTGGTATATCAGACAATCATCCTATCTGCATATTGCAGACTGAGAGCAACATATCCAGATTTTGGGATACACATTCCAGATGCAGCAACACTTTGAACAGATTTTGCTGTTTGGTTTTGAATCTCACATGCATTTCATTCTGTCTTGACTGCAGTATACTTTATTCAGGGGTTATTACTACTGTATTGCTGGATTCATGACACTTTCTCACACTCTCTCACTTGCTTTCATTTTACTATTCAGGATGGTACTTCTAGGCTTTATTGACATGTTTTACCAGTAGTTATTATAATCCTTTCCAGCAGTCTCACTTCTGTTATGTTTCAGTATTTCCACAGGGATATATTTCACACATGTGATTTCATCATCTTCTGCAGCTATACTTTTCAGCCTGCTGCAGGTTGTGTACTATTTTCTTACAGGTGGGGCATTTTTATTTCAGAATATATGTCAGACAGTTTCATTTTTTGGTTAAACTTACAGGCTGAAACACACTTTTGTAATCAAGCAATACTTGCATACACTTTCACACTGTTACTTGCAGATTTTATTCCTTACTGACTACACTGCACTCTTTTGCTGACTGTCATACTTTTATATTTCTTTACAGTTACTGGTAGTGGATTACTGACCTGCCTGGTGGCGCAACCGCACCAGCCTATCGCCATAGGCTCTGCGGTTCGCAGAATGGACACCTGCAGCTGTAATATAAATGAAGTAATATTGGAATACACATCTCCATAATATCAGCTAGTTTAATTTCTTACATACATAATTAAATGTTACTTACTCAGTAGTGGGGCGTTGGGTGTTTGCCGGGCCTCCTGGATCCAAAGGTTAAGTTGGTCCTGCTTGCGTCTCTTCAGGTCCACATGGTGGTGACGGACCTGCTCACCAGTCCTTGGAATCCCTGTGGCACTGGTGAGATCATGAGCCAACCGGTCCCACGCCCCAGCCCTGTATGCTCCCCAGAGGACTTGGCCCTGCATGAGTTGGGCCTCATGATTATGGACTAGGAGCCAGACCATGTACCTGGACTCCTCAACACCCCACCTCTGTGCTTGGAAGCAACTACCCTCTCCTACTCCTGTCATTCTGCCTGCAGGTCAGTTCTACAATCGTTTATGCTATGTATTCCCACCTATGGGGCTTATATAGTCCGTTTTTCCCGCACATATCTGTGATTGGCCATTTTGGAACTGTATCAACTTCAGTAAACCTGCATTGTCATGCTCCAGTTTGTATTCATTCCTATATGTTAGCTATTATTGCATTTCTAGGTACTGCTGTCGTGGCTTAGTGGTTTGGTACCTTGACTATGGTGTATAGTATCCTGGGTTCAAACCTGGCCACTGCTTTTTATTTTTCATGACTGTCTAGACATGCTGAGGGGTGTGTCTGTGTAAAGGCAGTTTTGATACGGCTTGCTCAACGTTGCCCGTCGGTTAGCTCATTTGCGCGGTGCGCAGCTCCGCGCAAATGGGATACGCTGGTTTAAGCCTCATTTGGCTATCGGCACGCATATTACGCTCAGCTCAGTTAGGGGCACATAGATTTAGCGTGTTAGACCACTGCTCAGCTACGGGCACTCATTTTGCACCAGTTAAACCACTGCTCATCTACGGGCACATGCACTCACTCTGTTAAACTGTAGCTCAGCTATGAGCACATCTGGCATTTTTTCTTCTTTTGTTACCTCACATGTCTTCAATATAAATGGGCTATTTCATTACATTTTACATAAATTGTGGTTTTATGTGTACATATTTGTCAGGGACTTGTTTCCTGCTTATTTTGAAAAAAAAAATGGTGTTGTGGGGGCTCGAACCATGAATGCTTGCTCTTCAGCCAACATCTCTACCGCTACACTATTGCTTCCTGGCTTATTTTGCATATTTAGTTCTTATATGTTTTCCCACTGACTGCTAACTGTAGCTGCGCTTACGGCACGCCTTCAATAACGAAGCACTCACGGTTAAACATCTTTACAATTTAAAAAAATATATAACATGTTCATTTATATATATTTTATGTTCATAGTCTGTGGGGGCATGTGTTGTGTTGTGTTTATTCACATTTCCGTGTACTCTGTTGTGGGTGTTTACTTTGGGCACTTTTACACTTCTGGGGGCGTGTCCGCTTGCAGGGCTCAGCCTACAGACACGCCCCCTACTGTCTTACACGGACCGTGTTAGACTTAGGTGTGATTCAGCATGCTCTCATGAATATGCAAAGCATGCTGACATCACTCCGTTTAACTGCAGCCTCCATGTAAGAGTTATAACTCTTACACTGAGGCATCGTGAATCCTGGGGATTTTCTACTTTGATCATGTATTCCCCATGAAAGAAGTACATAGTTGTTGTCAGGCAGCAGGTCTTTTTTGGATAAGAAACATTTTTACAAGTGGGGGTATCACAGAGATTGGTGCTTTTAGCATATTACTTGGTACTTTTATAAAGCTGAATATAAATTATAATTAAAACTGCAGTGCAAGGAGAAGTGGTTTGAGTTGAGTGCTGCTTGTTTTTTTACACTTGATTCTGACTGGCATTCCAGTAATGTATTTAAAATGTAATTTATTTTTTCTTGCCTCACAACCTTTTTGTTTCCATCTAGATATTAAGTTAGCTGTCACGCAGCCAATGCATTAAAATATTTTTATACACTTCATTTTGTCTTGATTGGACTCTCATAATGACAGTTTGGTACCCAGGGTAGCGTATAAAAGTCCCAGTTTTTGTGGTTTTGAGCATAGCCCCACCCCTTTATATTTGGTCACTCCCCTTCCCATTGGCCCCACCCATCCAGCTGTCTCCTGCAGCCCCCCTTTGATTTGAAGTCACCAGCAGCCACTGATCTAGATATGAATATATACATTATTTACAACAATAACTGAGACTGTGTGATATATAAGTTGGTACTAACAGTATCTACAATGTGGATTTCTTTCTGTTTACTTATAAATAGTTGTGGTTGTGTTAGAGAAGAGAGACAGCAAGATCATGGCATCTTATACCTTACCCTGCATCTATGAAACAGCAGCATTGTTTTTTGCTTTTAAGATGTTCCTTTAGTTGGGCTTTGAATTTTGGTAGTGAGTTTTCAGACCTTATATGTGAACATAAGTGGCTGGGCTTGTTTTTGAAATCCCTTTCCCCTATAGCGGTACCAAATCTTGGTCTTATTAGGAACAGTCCATCCTCTTGGGTGTTTTGGAGAACCTAAGGTGGAACCCTAACAGGAAGTTTAGATTTCAGTGGAGGGCAATGACTCAGCACATTAATGTTTATGGGCATCAGCAGTTCCTTGAAAATGAGGGTACTAAGTATTAATAATGCTCTGCTTTATTTTAGGAACTAGTGGAAGTCATTGGTGTGTGACTGTAATGGGTGTACTGGCTGGCTAAGTGTGCAAAGAGTCAGATTTTGTTTTATATTATTTGTAGCTTATTGTAATAAGTACTAGAATGGATGGTTATAAAGAGCACAGTGTAGTAATAAATGATTGAAGTGTCTTCATTGTGGATCAACAATAAAAGTGTAGTTTATCTGCTTCAGGATACTCCTGATTGTTCTTTCTTTTTTTTTACCTTTTGCCCTGTACTTTGTTTATATATATATATATATATATATATATATATATATATATATATATATATATATATATCTGTGTGTGTGTTTTCTTTTTTTTTTAATTTGGTTTAAAAACTGTCGATAAATAAATCAATTATAAACCATACATACAACTATTTACATAGGTCTACAGCTGATCAATGCACCAAAGTTATACATCAACAAGTTTTCTGAAGGCATGTTTGCATGCCCAGACATGGTGATAGAGAGGTAGAAAGACAGAAAGACAGAAAGAGTGACAGAGAGAGAAAAATACAACCTGAAACTTCTGAGAAGTTGAAAGAAGGTAATATAGTGCATGCTGACTTAGAGCAGGAGAAAGGGAGGGAGACATTTTGAACCAACTGTCGATGTCAAAGTATGAAGAAGTGTTGGATGACATGGTCTATCATGAATTTACCAAGAACTTTGCCTAGGGCTGTACTGCAATAACTGTCTACTGCAAAGTATAGTTCAATAAAGATTCAAGCATTAAATTTGATAATGTTACTAAAATAAAGTTTGCAATAATTGTGGAAAAAATACACCTGTATTGCAACACCTGCATTATCTCAAATTTTGTTTAATAACGACTTGAAAATTTGACAATAACTGTATGAAGGTACCCATAATAAAGCTTAGTTGTGAATATGTGTGTAAGTAGGGCTGTTGTTCATGAAACTGAGTATGACATCTGCTTTAAAATAAAAACAGAAAGAATACCACTAACTGACTCAAGATGAGCTAAGAAGGAATGTTATGCTAAACTGTAGATTTAGAGCTGTACTACAACATATATGCATTATGAAGGTTTTTTGCACTAACATCTGAAGCAATACCAGGAACACCCAAGGTATATTGTGAATATCAGGATTGTCTTGTGTTAACTATTGCATTTCAGCTATATTCATTCCTGCTCCGAGGTACGGTGCTGCAGGCAAGTATGAAACTGTAATAGCTGTAGACTGCAAATATACTATCTGCAACCGTATATGGGTCAGGTAGCCAATCCAATACTTTTATATGGTTTGTACACGTCACAGATATTCCCAGCCACTAAGAGATTATTTTGTATACCTGCATTCTATGTATTAATGTACAGTTTACCTAGTATCTCTGTCATGCATGAATCTCATGCATGTGTGTTCAACTGTTACTGCAGTCTTGTATATAACTGTACTACTATTATCAGGTCATAGCTTGCTTCCAGGTGAGCTTTAGGCAAATATCAGGCAGCAGTAGCTCAGTTTGTTAAATGCTGTGTCTGATGTACATTTTGTCACACACAGACGAGGGTTTGAATCCAGTGACAAGTACTAATAAATATTACTGAATCAGTTATGTATTGTTAACAGATGTTCTCCCACAGGAATTACAGGTAAATGGGCACAGCAGCCCTTATTATGGGTTAATAATGTGTGTGTTCAGAAGTAACAGACTGTTAACAGCATTGCTCAGGAATGTGATAAGATGTCAGAAAATAAAGGCAATAAGTACCATACTAATAAAAGTTAATACAATAAATAACATGTGTAATCTTGGTAATGCTGTATGCCTGGTGTGTCTGTGTCCCTCTGCTCATGGTCTAACCCCATGCTTGCCAAGGATGGCAAGATAGTTGTGCATTCTCTCTGCTGTACATGATACATGTCTCAAGTGTCATGCTGTCACAGACTGTAATCACTGTCACCTAATCCCTCTGTCACAGATCTATCATTGACATGATTATGTCAATAGCACAGTCACACTAAACCAGTTTACAGTACACCTTAGTAGTCATATATGTCCACCTGACATGTAATAGTCCTCTGTAGTTGTGTACCTGTAGGTGTTGCAGCTTGGTCCGTAATGTCCCATGCTGATAGCTTGAGAGATATGTACATGCTACAGCAGCTATAGGCACTGTTATACATAAAGGAAGGGCAGACCTGTAGAGTAGTTAACAGTACCGTTACAAACTACATAGCCTATAATAATACTAATGGACTGCATTTCTCTCCCCTTCCCCCACCTCTTATCTTTATAATAATTTATTATAGCTATACATCAGTTATGGTTTACTATTAACAAATGTTGTTCCCTAAATGTTATGTTGAGCCTTGTGTTTTATTATTGTTATGTAACACAATGGTTGCATACTAACATAACTTGTTGAATTACCTATGTTGTTGTCCTTATGCTGTAACTGTTACTGGCAAGCTGTTACTATACTGACTGTTATCTTACTTATTGTTGTGTTCCATATACTATGCAATGTTATGTTACTATGTTATTTGCAATGTGCTGGCATGCTGTTATAACTAAAAAAATAAAACAATGAATTGGTGCTGGTTATAACTAACTAAATGTTATGTTCATTACTAACCTATACACATTGAAATACCTCAACACCACAGCTCAATTGGGTAGGCCAGTTCCTGCCAATATGCCTCCCCTACCTCAGCCTCCTATGGCACCGGGTCCCAGCATGTCTGGGGCTAAAGCTGGTGGTGCCCAGTCCTCTAACCCTGCACCACCTATGGGTGGAACCACCTCAGGGGATGGGGCCCTTCCCATCTGGGAGTGGGGGTGGAGAGGGGTTGTCACTCAAGATCAGCTACTGGTCATGGTGCACAGGATACTGCATTGTGGTTATGAGAATTGCTTGCGCTGGATTGAGGCCAGACTGGCCAACCTGGAGATGCAAGGTTGCCCCAGTACCCATCCTTCAGCACAGCCACCTTCGGGGCAGTGAAGGAGCAGTGTTGATTGCCAATGGGTGGGGAGCTCAATCACACTGCTTCAATCTGGGAAGACATGGATGTCTGATTCCACAACGCCATCCCTGTCCATTGTGTTTACCCCTGTCATGTGTTACACACTGCCCCTGTAGGCTATCTTGTCTGTCTTTTCTGTCTGCAAATACAACCTTTCCTACTCAACTTACCTCCCCACATGTACCTACATCCCTTTCCCAACATTCCACTCTCTCCTTAGGAAAAAAGAGCATCTGTCCCACAAAAAAATATCAACATAGCTTTCCATTTTGCATCTGCATCCACTGGACACAATGAATTATTACATGAATTAATTAACAAAGTTATGTTGTCCTCACCCCTCTCTCTGGTGTGTGGGGCTTCAAATTCCAAATTCTGTACAACCTGCACAGCTGTTGCTGTACAAGAAATGGAGAGCTATGGTTCATTCCTACACCTGTCCTGCACATCCCTACTTGCCTTTCAGTATGTTTTCCCCATACTTCCCTCCATTTCACCACTTTCCTATCACCCCTTTTTTCTTTTTTTATAATTAGCTTGGGTTTAAGTGGAGTGCTGTGCCGTGGAAACCTGCTTAAAAGTGCCTCAATCATCGTTTGTGTTTCTGACAGTGTTAGGTACATCTGCAACATAGTCACCTCTGCCACGTCTTGAACCCAGACCTCTGTCAACTAGAGCACAGTACATTAGCCCAGTATGCCAGTCTGCTCGGAATTGAAACAGGTGTTTCCACCAACATATCCTGATTGCCACAGACACACTGCAAGTACATATAATGGGGAAATAGGCAGTGTACATAGGACTGTGATGAGACACTGCACCAGTACTCAGTCATAGGTTCATAGGTTCATAGGTAGGTACTAGGCTATCAGCTCGAGGACCTACATAAGCCTAGCCAACAAGGTTCCCTGGCTTACGCCACCCAAGAAAATTATTTTCCTTTGCCACTGTCGAGCAGAGACACAGAAGTGATCCCCGGGGTGTATTTCCTATTTCCCATCCACTCATCAAGATTTTTCTTGAAGAGTACTAATGAAGAACTATGCTTAACATAGATGGGTAGCCTGTTCCAGAGTATGGGAAGTCTCTGGGACAGGATTCTATCCCTCCAGCATGTCCTGTTTATTGTGGTGACAAGGTATAGGCCCCTAGAGCATGTTGCTTGGAGGGATTGGGATTTCTTTAGGTGAAGCATGTCCAACAGCTCTGGTTCTGATATAGCTTTATATGTTAGGCAGAGATCACCTCGGAGTAGGTGATATGCTACGGAGTAAAGCTGAAGTTTTTTGAGACGGTCAGTGTAGGCCATTTGTTTGAGGCCAATAATCCTCTTTGTGAGATACTTCTGTGACAGTTCCAGCTGCTGCAGATGTCTTGTGAGGTACATTCCAAAAGGGGTGTTGTACTCTATAATAGGTCTAATGAGTGTCAAGTAGAGGGGAACAATGACCTCTTTTTTTCCTGGATGAGAATACTTTCATGATGAGGTGTACCACGTAGAAGGACTTCCTGACTATTTTGGTGATGGGACTATGAAAGGAGAGACTACTGTCCACCTGGGTCCCAAGGTCTCATATCATACATTTGGCATTAAGTAGATTGCTGCCTATGTGGTAGTTCATGGGTACGGAGTTTTTACCAAAGGGGCTGACACTGCACTTTTTGGCATTGAGCTTGAGGCCATGACTCTGACACCAGGCACCTGTCTCAGCAAGGCCCTTCTGTAGGATGTCCACATAATTTGGGGACTTGACTATGGCTCCTAGTTTGCAGTCATCTGCGAACTTCGTTAGCCAGAGGCTTTCTGTGTTAGTCTGTACTTCAATAAAGTAGATAACAAACAGGAGAAGGCCCAGGACTGAATCCTGTGGTATTCCACTAGTCAAATAAATAATAATGGAGGCACGTGAGGCCTGAGATAGCAGGTATAGCTGTCAACTGCACAGACTGTTGCCAAATGTCCACAGTCTTGCCACCTAGTTTTGGCATGGTTTTCACAAAAACATATGCGTCTGATAAACTACTGACATGTCATTAAAGATTGTGGTTAGAAGATCATGACAAGCATTTCAGTGTCACTCACCATACCTATCAGAAAACACATGCTAATGCAATTCCGGTGTCACAGACTGTATGCATGCCCATAAATCCTGCAAAAACATCTGCTGCAACAGTGTCTCAGTAGCTCAGTCTGTTAAATGCCTTGCATGCAGTATATGTTGCCACCCACAGTCCTGGGTTTGAATCCATTGCTTTGCACTTCAGTTACATTCTTGTGAATACAGCAAATAATGACTGTGACATGAAATTTTCACCAAAACCGGTTGCTGTTACTGAATTAACTGCTTCCCATGTTAGCAAGTCAAAGGCCTGTAGGTAGGGACACACTGCACAAATTCATATAGCCTACCTATATCACGCCTACTACTCTTCAGTTAGCACTGTTACATAATAGATGTACCTTAACCACATGCCTCGACTGGACTGTAATGGGCCTGTCTCTGCTGTAATGACAGAGCTGACACTGCTCCATCAGTGACACCTACAGCTTGGTGTCCTTCAAATGTTCACACTCTCCACTATGACTCCTAGACAAAAAGCAGCAGCTGCAGCCTGCAACATATGCAGCTGTATCTTAAGCTACCTACTACAGACCTACCATACCGCACAACCCCCTAGAACAAGGGATCCATACAACACCCATACATAAAGGGGTGGGGGGCACAGGTCAAGTGACAGGGACATGTATCATAGTCTGCCGCTACAAACATAGTGAGCTGAAAGACTAGTGGCTACTGCAGTAGCATGCATATTCTGATGGGTATGACATTTGACACTCACATGTCTCTTCCCTATTACTGACCTCAGCCCAACAATGTTCAACACTGAACTGCCAGATAATCACAAAGTAATTTGATGATGGACAAACATAGCATTAAAAACTGTGGCATACCTCATAAATCTCAAAAGTGGCCTTTGCGATGCTGTAGTCTCCACACCTCACTAATGTCCATCTCAAAGACTAAGAAAGGGGCCGAGGACTACATGAGCTTTAAATATTGCACTGTTGTGCCATGTCATTGGCTAATAAAAGTGCTACCCAGTTGATCTGGATGCAATTAGCAAGTCTGAGCCACAGATTGGTGAACAGGCAATCACCTATTATTGAGCATTACCTACAAAAAGCAAGTAGCTGCCTATGGAAAACACATCTGTTACTTGCTTTACCAAGACAGACTGCAATTTTGGAAGCATTTGTCTTGAGGATTTGTACACAAAAGGATTACACCACTCTACCAGGTATGTAATACAAGTCCCCATATAATGGGATGCAGATGGGAGGATGCAGTTATAGGGACAAGAGATTACAACAGTAGGCCTGTAGTATATCTCTGAGAATGACATGTTGGTGATAGTCTGATGTCCAACAGCTACAGGCATGCCTCTCAATGTTGCTTGCTGTGATGCAAATCACAGGTCTGGCCCTCTCACTCCCTCCGGCAATGGTCAGCACCTGTACGAATGCTACTGGATTATGTGTTAAACATAATGACAGTAAGTAAGGGTGGACACAGCTGTCATATCACATGATGTACTGTCATTCAAATGCTCTCAGTCTGTGAATGTCACACAGGAATAGTTAAACATTGTAAAGGTGTCCCTGACTGTCCCTGATGTACTCTGGCTAGGTCACTGTTTTGTCAACAATCGTATCTCATCACTTAAGAGCTATGGCTAGCATACTTGGCAACCCCCTACAGAAGGAATGTAGGTCATAGCCATTATTGGTGGGGGGACTCAGGCCCAACTTCAGCAACAGAGTGTACATATTGGTCATACAAAGTAAGGGTATGAATACAGTAACAGATATTACTGGAGCATAGCTGTTTTCTGAGGATTATCGCATGTGACAGCAAGATTCTTTACATTCTGTCCAACCGTTTGCCAGACATACACATGTTTGTGGCAAAAGTACCACATATATCAGGCACACATACACATTCTGCAAATATCTGTATACTGTTGAAGTAAGACACCAACAGGGAAGATATCCTACAGTGCATTTGCATTGCTGTCTGTCATTGTGGCACATGGATGTTGCTGGAGTATTCCCATATACTTGTCATATTACACACCTATTTTTCTGACAGTGGCTGTATGACCTGGTACTGGGACATTGCCCATAGGGGACACACTACAGTAGATAGCATTGATGGGTGTGGAGGCATACAGCACACTCCATCATGGCACACAGGGAAATAACTGGTATTGCTACTATATTGCTCATAGCCACATATATACTGTGTTGATAGATGGTGGGGTATGACATGGGAGGTATCAGTGGATAGTGCAGGTCAATGCAGATGTGCAGTGTCTGTACCTAATGACTAGCAACATTTGTGGTCCTGTGATGTGTTCCCCTCTTCTTGTCTTTCAGAAAGGATGTATCGAAGGAGTCACCCTCCATTTTCAGCCTCTGAAAATAATGTTATCCTGGATGGCCTCAGACTGCATTACAACGTTTTGCTGACCAGGAGTTGAGAACAATGTGCAGCACTGTGGGATGACCTCATGACAGCAGTCAACCAAGTTGGGCTACAGGACAGTAGATATGAGCAGTCCCGACACTGGGGAAACAAATGTGGTAAATGCTGCATGGCAAAGGGCACTGTTGTGGCCATGGAACATGCTGCCACTGGTGGAGGGCCTGCAGCAGAACAAGCACTGTCAGCCACAGAGGAATTCCTGGTGAACTTGGGAGCAATCACCAGCTTCCAAGCATCCATCACCCCATACAGTGTGGAGGTAGGTGCCACAGCATCCACAGCAGAGGAGAGTCCAGGTAAGCCTCCTGTGTTCATCACTGTAATACTGTATCAGTAATTGTGGAAGCCTTTGCATACCAGTATGAGGATGTCAGGTCTATTTGCATGGGGGGGGGGGTTAATCCACAGTTCTGCACACATACACAGAATGTCAGCAATGTAGGCAGTATCACAATACCTACTGTACATGTTGATATATGCACATATTATCCTGTGAAAATGCCACAATTGGTATTGCTGACAATACCTCTTCCTTACATTTCCATGGGTACATCAGGTGTGGCTGGAGGCCAATGTCCTGTACCTGGTGAATGTGATACTTTTTTTTTATAGATCATATGTACCCTAATAATGTTAAGGGCTGCCATTTTGCTGTAGACACAACTGATATGCTTAGCCAGAGTACAATACCTGTATGTTAACTTTTGGAGGGGATAACTGAAGTGCATTGCATCATTAATCACAGTAGTGTATTTGCAGGAGCAGTAACATAATTGCACTTATTTTTGTAAAGGTCTATGCAGTCTGCTATACAGAAGGCAATAGTATGTCCAAGATGGGTGCACTGTGTTTTAGATGTAGGTCTGTCACACACTGACAAATCGCTTATCTCACAGGTGTATAGTACTGGCAACATTAACCGAACATAGCTGCAGTGCATGTTATAAATGGCCTGTCTTGCCTGTGTATGTTGTAATCTGCTTGTGTGTTTTGCATGGGAGCAGAAATAATATGTGGCATGTGTAATGCAATTGTGGCACCTCACCTGTATGTGTGTGTGTGTGTGTATGTGTGTGTGTGTGTGTGTGTGTGTGTGTGTGTGTGTGTGTGTGGATTACCATACATAATAGTTCAGGTAGTAATGTACTTATTTTGTGTTCCTCCTCACAGGAGATCCTGGGGTTGGAGTGAGTACCCATCACAACCTGATGTCAGTGTCTCATTGGACTCTGTTGATGATGGTGGCCATAGTGAAGGTGAGGTAGCTGGGGGCTGAATCTGTCTTTTGGGTTGACATCCCACTTTCTCCCCCATTGTCCCCACACACAGTTAGTGTGCACACACATACCCGATCCCCTGTGTCCACAGATATTAGACAGAGTGTGGAGGCTTTGAACAGGAGAGTGTGGCATCAATGGCATCAGTGAGTGTAGACACTAGGCATAGCCAGAGATCTGGCAAGGTCTCACACAGGCAGACTGACAGGTGTGCTCGAAAAAGGACTGCTGCCCATCCACCAACTGTCCCAGGTGTCACATCACAGGTCAATCAACTCATGTGTTGGTTCATCATGGAGGCACAGGCACATTCTGAATGCAACAACAGATGGAGGCTCAGGATCATGGATGCATCACTGTGACATCCATGACTCCCTCCGCCACATTGATGATGCCATGCATCATTTCTCTGATGTAGAGGACAGACAGTGTGGTGAGACATTGTCAGTCCTTGACTGCACATTGGCTGTGCTTGAACATGTGGTGGGAATAGGATGTCAGACATGTGGACGTAGGTCAGAAACAACATCCACTGATCTGCTCATGTAGTGGCAGTAGATCCAGCACTACAGAAGGGAGGGTGCTGTCCACACCATGACTTGGCAGATCATGGCTACATGGTCTTGGGCAGTCCCATGAGGGACATGGGCCCAGCAGACATCATTCACTGTCAGCGACTAGTCCCACTTCTGACCCTGGGGATGGTGGTGCCAGTGCCACTCCTGGTAGAGCTGGTTCCTGTGTTCATGGCTGGAGATGGTGAACTGTCCATTCTGCCATGTATGGTCCACAGCTGTCCAAGATACCCATGTGTAGGGCTAGCACATGGCTTGACTGTGTAAGCACATGCACTCAAGCATCACTGTCACATGCAGGTCACCAACAGACACACATGGCACCTCTCCATGGCCCAGCTGACCGGCACCCCTTCCTGACTCACACACATGGTGTCAGCTGTTTGGCACAGCCTAGGCCTCTGGCACACCCACACCA